>NC_057412.1:28872537-28901465 GCF_019320065.1 Cervus canadensis | reverse complement strand
CCAGAGCTGAAAAAGCCCAGAGTAGAGGCAGAGGTTTACAACAACAATAAAAAAAAATGTAACTGACAAAAAAACTAGGGGAAAAAAAAAAAGCTCAAAAGCTTAATAGATTTCAAAGTGCCAATAAAATCGACAACTACAATAGGGGAGAAGAAAAGGACAAAAAGAAAAAAAAAATCCAAAAGAATCTACAGAACAAGTCAAAACATAAGAATAATAAATGTTTTTGTTGAGTTACTGCTGTCAGTGTCCTTTCCCTCGCTGGGAGTCACAGTCCCCTTCACCTCCCTTAGATGCCCTCTAACACTGTGCTGATCCCTGGACCTGCTATGGGGCAGCTCAAGTTCTAATCTGGTCCCAGTCCTGTGTGTTCTTCCCTCCAATGTCCACAGCTATCAGAAGTCAGAACTAGTGTGTTTTTTCTTTTTTTTGTTTGTTTTTTTGTGGGAGCTCTCAATGACCTTTTATATATTCCATAAACACAGAGTCTGCCAAGTTGATCATGTTGATTTAATCTTCAGCTTGTAGAGCTGGTTGGAGGGTTTGGGTCTTATTCCTTAGTCACACTGCCCTGGGTTTCAATTCTGGTTTTATTTCCAGCTCTGCATGTGGGTTGTCCACTGGGGTTTGTTCCTGAGGCTGCCCTGGAGGACTTTGGTTGACCCTGTGGGGGTCAGGTGTGGAGATGGTGCAGCTGCTTGGGTCACAGGGGTTCTGGCAGCACCAGGTACTCAGGGGAGTTGGTAGCTGGGGCAGCAGGAAAAAAAGTGCTCTAGAAGGGTATGGCAACCAGTATTGGCCAATGTGCTCAGTATTCGTGCATGGAGAACCCCCCTCCGTGACAGATAAGCCTGGAAGTCCACAGTCTACAAGGTTGCAAAGAGTCGGACATTACTGAAGCGACCCTGCGCACATAGGTGCAAGACATTTTTGCCTGTTGCAGCTTTGCCCCAAGGAGAGTTGAGCATGAAGGTGGAACAGCTGCTTGGCTTGTGGGGATTCTGGCAGTGCCAAGTGTGTGAGGACATGGACTGCCTCTGCCACAGGAGTTATGACCCTATCACTGTCTTTTTTCAAGCCTCTTGTAGCAGGCGATCAGAAGGCCTCTTTGGCCAGTCTTTCTCTGTAGCTCCACCCATTCAGGCACTTAGAGTGCTTCCTTGCCTGGGGTCCTTCTCTGTAGTTCGGTGCATCAGTCACTTAAAGAAGCACCCTGGGTGGGGTCCCACTCTGTAGTTCAGTGCGTCAGGCTACTGATGGGCCAGCCTCTCTATTTTTCAGCTGCCAATGCTGGCGTGTGGGGGGAGAGGCTATGGTGATGACTCCACCCCCTATGCATGACTCAGCAGTACTGCCTTGCTTCCATGGATGCCCAGCTTTCCTCCACAGGCATTTCCCACCATAATCTCCTCCCCCACATCCCCTCAATCTGTCTCTCTGCAGTCAACAGCAGCCCTCACCCAGGATTGCTCCACAATCTCTAAATTCCAGCTCCCAGCCGCTGTGCCTTCCAGGGGATCTGCGTCCCTGTCTGGGTATGTATGACTGGGCCAAGGACTGTCTGATTCTCATTTCATTTAGGCTGCTACAGATCAGCTGTTTCATTCTCAGCCTTAAATGTTTCTCCTCTGACTCAAATAATTTCCCTGATGTGGAGATAGAACCCTTGCTTCAGTTCCCCAACCCGCCGAGGGCAGGTTCAGTCCTACTAACACTCCTGTTTTTCCCCCAGTTCCTTCATCCTACCGTGTTTTGTGTGGATCTATATATTCTTTTCCACTGGTCAGGTGCACCTGTCTGCTTTCTGCTGGTGTTCTGCATGCACTCCTGTGTCTGAAAGTGTATTCCTGATGTATCCATGGAGAGAGATGTACTCCACATCCACCTACTCCTCCGCCATCTTGTTCTAATTCTATGATTTCCTGTAGGACATTTCTTTGTCTACATGTCTCTTTTTATCTTCAGTTGAATTGGACCTCAGAGGTTTTGATGGGGGAGACTTGTGTTTAGTCCTTGTCCCTGAGCCATTAATGTTAAAATAAGCAGATATATTAGTATCATAGTCTCCAATTCAACCCAGTGATTGTTAGATTCACAATACTTTTTATTTCACCCTTTCTGAAAAGCTGAATTTTAGTCAGATTTGACTGCTTAACTATTTCCCAAATTTAATTTCACTATTTGAGGTTAAAAGAAAGATGCCTATTCTAAATTTACTAATTTCTGAAATATTGCTGAGAATTTTTATTTCTTCTTACACTCTGATTTTAAGATTATCTTTTATAATAATTTTAAAGAGCTTCAAACACCAATTATGCTATATAATTCTATCTTAAGACTTTTCCTTAGAAGCTATAAGTGCATTAGTCAAATCAGCCATCAATATTACAGGAAAATTTGCCAAGTATGCCCATACAACATAAAATGTATTGCCATCCTTCCACCCTCTGATACAAGTGTTATTTACTGCCTAGCCCCTAAGATGAAGCCACATATATTCTAGATTTTTGCTGTGGAAACACCCCCAATAATAGATGCCTATGTTTAGGTGCCCCAGAACCATCCTCAGCTTTGATGAGTTTTTGGTATTATTCAATTCCACTCATGGTGGTGGTTTTTATAACAACAACAACAACAAAAAACTAATAAAATCAACAAAGCTAAGAGATACATGGGCAAAATCTAGAGGAAGCTAAGTAAAAGCTCCCAGGTTGTCTCTACTAGTGTTGTCCTCTAGGGCATGCTTAACCCTGCAATGACATATGGCAACATATGTTATGTGTTGCCAAAGAGGGAAGTGCACTTGAGCTTGGGTGTTCAGGGATTTTATTTTCTGTCTGAGTCATTTATTTAGGCATGCAGTAATTGAGTGACTGGCCTCAGTTACTCTAGCTCCAGACCCCTGAGGAGAAAATATGTATTTACCATATATTACATTGCTGGTATAAACTAATCTGGACAAACTCATACACTGTGATTCCAGGCTTCAGTCATAATTAAATGCTCTAACCAAACAGAATATTCCAGGAGCTCAATTCACAGATGACCAATGACTAGTACTGAAAACAGACATCTCTTGCAAAAGGGTGTGGTCTTGACGAACCCAGGTCTTCTGAGCTAACTCTTCCCTAAATAGTAACATTTCTGTGATAGTCAGAACAGGCTAGACATTATATCTGTATATTATTTACATGTATAATACATGAATGATATGTTACTAACTATAATATATAATATGCTTACATCTTATTATATTATTACACATTATTATTGCAGACATCTCAAAGATAAATGTCACTGTTTAATATCATCTCTCAAGCTAGCCATTAAATATGCCCTTTCAGTTGAATGAATATGTGAAAAGTACTTCCATTGCTTACAAACTCCTAGGTTTTTCTTTTAGGACACAACATTCCTTACAAAAGTTTCTGTTTGTTTCTGACTTTATCATTCTTTCCATTAGCAACTTGTTCCTATTAGGAATTTAGTAATTTGGAGATGTCATGAAAAATTTAATGTATTATTCCAGTGTTGCACATAACAGTGTTTCAACGGTTTTGATAGAAAATCATTTATAATGGCTCAGTTCATTTCAGTCCCTCAGTCGTGTCTGACTCTTTGTGACGCCATAGACTTCAGCATGCCAGGTCTCCCTGTCCATCACCAACTCCCGGAGCTTACCCAAACTCATGTCCATTGAGTCGGTAATGCCATCCAATCATCTCATCCTCTGTAGTCCCCTTCTAATCCCTCCCTCAATCTTTCCCAGCATCAGGATCTTTTCAAATGAGTGGCTCTTCGCATCAGGTGGCCAAAGGATTGGAGTTTCAGCTTCAACATCAGTCCTTCCAATGAATATTCAGGGTTGATTTCCTTTAAGATGGACTGATTTGATCTCCTTGAAGTCAAAGGGACTTTCAAGTGTCTTCTCAAACACCACAGTTCAAAAACATCAATTTTTCAGTGCTCAGCTTTCTATATAGTCCAACTCTCGCATCCGTGGGCTTCCTAGTGGCTCAGATGGTAAAGCATCTGTCTGCAATGCTGGAGACCCAGGTTCGATCCCTGGGTTGGGAAGATCCCCTAGAGAAGGAAATGGCAAATCACTCCAGTACTCTTGCATGGAAAATCCCATGGACAGAGGAGAGCCTGATAGGCTACAGTCCATGGGGTCGCAAAGAGTCAGACACGACTGAGCGACTTTACTTTACTTTACTTTACTCTCATATCCATACATGGCTGCTGGAAAAACAATAGCCTTGACACACCTTTGTTGTCAAAGTAATGTCTCTGTTTTATAATATGCTGTCTAGGTTGGTCATAACTTTCCTTTCAAGGAGTAAGCATCTTTTAATCTCATGGCTGCAATCACCATCTGCAGTGAATTTGGAGCCCCAAAAAATAAAGTCAGCCACTGTTTCCACTGTTTCCCCCAACTATTTGCCATGAAGTGATGGGATGCCATGATCTTAGTTTTCTGAATGTTGAGCTTTAAGCCAATTTTTTCTCTCTCCTCTTTCACTTTCATTAGGAGGCTCTTTAGTTTTACTTCACTTTCTGCCATAAGGGTGGTGTCATCTGCATATCTGAGGTTATTGATATTTCTCCTGGCAATCTTGATTCCAGCTTGTGCTTCATCCAGTCCAGTGTTTCTCATGATGTACTCTGCATATAAGTTAAATAAGCAGGGTGACAATATATAGCCTTGACATACTCCTTTTTCTATTTGGAACCAGTTTGTTGTTCCATGTCCAGTTCTAACTGTTGCTTCCTGACCTGCATATAGATTCTCAAGATGCAGGTCAGGTGGTCTGGTATTCCCATCTCTTTCAGAATGTTCCATAGTTTATTGTGATCCACACAGTCAAAGGCTTTGTCATAGTCAATAAAGCAGAAATAGATGTTTTTCTGGAACTCTTTTGCTTTTTGATGATCCCTCAGATGTTGGCAATTTGATCTCTGGTTCCTGTGCCTTTTCTAAAACCAGCTTGAACATCTGGAAGTTCATGGTTCACCTATTACTGAAGCCTGGCTTGGAGAATTTTGAGCATTACTTTGCCTGTATATGAGATGAGTGCAATTGCGTGGTAGCTTGAGCATTCTTTGACATTGCCTTTCTTTGGGATTGGAATGAAAACTGACCTTTTCCAGCCCCGTGTCCACTGCTGAGTTTTCCAAATTTGCTTGCATATTGAGTGCAGCACTTTCATATCATCATCTGTTAGGATTTGAAATAGCTCAGCTGGAATTCCATCACCTCCACTAGCTTTGTTTGTAGTGATGCTTCCTAAGGCCCACTTGACTTCACATTCCAGGATATATGGCTCTAGATGAGTGATCACACCATTGTGATTATCTGGGTCGTGAAGATGATTTTTGTATAGTTCTTCTGTGTATTCTTGCCACCTCTTCTTAATATCTTCTGCTTCTGTTAGGTCCATGCCATTTCTGTCCTTTATTGAGCCCATCTTTGCATGAAATATTCCCTTGTATCTCTAATTTTCTTGAAGCGATCTCTAGTCTTTTCCATTCTGTTGTTTTCCTTTATTTCTTTGCACTGATCACTGAGGAAGGCTTTCTTATCTCTCCTGGCTATTCTTTGGAACTCTGCATTCAAATGGATATATCTCTCCTTTTCTCCTTTGCTTTTCACTCTTCTTCTTTTCACAGCTATTTGTAAAGCATCCTCAGACAGCCAGTTTGGTTTTTTCCATTTCTTTTTCCTGGGGATGGTCTTGCTCCCTGTCTCCTGTACAATGTCTGCTCTCTTATGCCCTCTCTCAGCGCCTACCATCTTACTGAGATTTCTCTTACCTTGGATGTGGGGCACCTCTTCAGAGCTGCTCCAGCAAAGCACAGCCACTGCTGCTTATCTTGGACGTGGGATATCTCCACTCTGACGCAAGTCTTGACCTTGGACGTGGGGTAGCTCCCCGCAGCCGCCACTCGCCACTCAATAATTATTTTACTAGAGTATTTTAGACAATTTGTATACATAAATAAAGCTATATTTTCTTCACAGGATTTATAGTATCTCTTCCTTAATTCCTCCTGCACTTTTTAGTCTATTGAATATCTGTTCTTCAAATTTTTTACCCCCTGAGTACCTCTATCTTGATACTGCTTGTAGCCTTCCATCACTATTGACACTCTCACCTTGGACACTGAGAATCAGTATATACCCCACCTTTCTGTTTGAAATTATGCTCATGCTTGGTTTTAATGATTTTACTTTCTCCTCTTTCTCATTCTAGCCCTAAAATTGTATGTTTTCCCCCACTGGTACCTTCCATCTGCAGTACTTTGTTTTAAATAGTGTGGAAAACCATTTGATAGAGATTATTTATATTTGTGGATTTAGGGTCTGTGATTTTAATCATAAGTAATTGACATATATGTCATAAGTAATTGACATAGATCTTTTATGAATTTTAATTATTTATAATTCTTAGTGAGGTGCTTATCTGTTCAACCTGCTTTCTTGAAAAAATGAAGAGATAGAGCCAGAGCAAAAACAGCACCCAGTTGTGAAGATGACTGGTGATGGAAATAAAGTTTGATGCTGTAAAGAGCAATATTACATAGGAGCCTGGAATGTTAGGTCCAGAAATCAAGGCAAGTTGGAAGTGGTCAAATGGGAGATAGCAAGAGTGAACATTGGCATTTTAGGAATCAGCAAACTAAAATGGATTAGAATGGGTGAATTTACCTCAGATGACCATTATATCTATTACTCTGGGCAAGAATCCCTAAGAAGAAATAGAGTAGCCATCATAATCAACAAAAGGGTCTGAAGTGCAGTACTTGGAAGCAATCTCAAAAACGACAGACTGATCCCTGTTTGTTTCCAGGGCAAACCATTCAATATCACGGTAAATCAAGTCTATGCCCCAACCAGTAATGCTGAAGAAGCTGAGTTGAATGGTTCTATGAAGACCTACATAGAACCTTCAAGAACCTACAAGAACCTACAAGACCTTCTAGAAATAACTCCCAAAAAAGATGTCATTTTCATTATAGGAGACTGGAATGCAAAAGCAGGAAGTCAAGAAACACCTGGAGTAACAGGCAAATTTGGCCTTGGAGTACAGAATGAAGCAGGGCAAAGGCTAATAGAATCTTGCCAAGAGAATGGTCATAGCAAACTCCCTCTTCCAACAACACAAGAGAAGACTCTACACATGGACATCAACAACAGAAGGTCATTAATGAAATGAGACTGATTCTATTCTTTGCAGCCAAAGATGAAGAAGCTATATACAGTCAGCAAAAACAAGACCAGGAGCTAAAGGTGGCTCAGATCATGAACTCCTTATTGCCAAATTCAGACTTAAATTGAAGAAAGTAGGGAAAACCACTAGACCATTCAGGTATGACTGAAATCAAATCCTTATATTATACAGTGAAAGTGACAAATGGATTCAAGAGATTAGATCTGATAGACAGAGTACCTGAAGAACTATGGACGTAGGTTTGTGACATTGTACAGGAGGCAGTGATCAAGACCATGCTCAAGAAAAAGAAATGCAAATGGGCAAAATGGTTGTCTGAGGAGGCCTTACAAATAGTTGTGAAAAGAAGAGAATCAAAAGGCAAAGAGAAAAGGAAAGATATACCCATTTGAATGCAGAGTTTCAAAGAATGGCAAGGTGAAATACAGAAGGCTTCCTTAGTATTCAACACAAAGAAATAGAGGAAAACAATATAATGAGAAAGACTAGAGATCTCTTCAAGACAATTAGAGATACCATGCATTAGGTATTTCATGCAAAGATGGGCACAATAAATGACAGAAATGCTATGGACCTAACAGAAGCAGAAGATATTAAGAAGAGGTGGCAACAATACATAGCAGAACTATACAAAAAAGATCTTCATGACCCAGATAACCATGATAGTGTGATCACTCACCTAGAGCCAGATATCCTGGAATGTGAAGTCAAGTGGGCCTTAGGAAGCATCACTATGAACAAAGCTAGTGGAGGAGATGGAATTCCTGTTGAGTTATTCCAAGCCCTAAATGATGATGCTGTGAAAATGATGCACTCAATATGCCAGCAAATCGATTACTCAGCAGTGGTCACAGGACTGGAAAAGGTCAGTTTTCATTTCAATCCCAAAGAAAGGCAATACCAAAGAATGTTCAAACTACCACGCATTTGCACTCATCTCACACACTAGCAAAGTAATGCTCAAAATTCTCCAAGCCAGGCTTCATCAGTACACGAACTGTGAATTTCCAGATGTTCAAGCTGGTTTTACAAAAGGCAGAGGAACCAGAGATCAAATTGCCAACATCTGTCAAAAAGGCAAGAGAGTTCCAGAAAAACATCTACTTCTGCATTAGTGTTTACATCAAAGCCTTTGACTGTGTGGCTCAGAATAAACTGGAAAATTCTGAAAGAGATGGGAATACAAGACCACCTGACCTGCCTCCTGAGAAATCTGTATGCAGGTCAAGAAGCAACAGTTAGAATTAGACATGGAACAACAGACTGGTTCCAAGTAGGGAAAGGAGTACATCAAGGCTGTATATTGTCACCCAGTTTATTTAACTCATATGCACAGTGCATCCTGAGAAATGCTAGAGTGGATGAAGCACAGGCTGGAATAAAAATTGCTGGGAGCAATAACAGTAACTTTAGATATGTAGATGATCCCATACTTAAGGCAGAAAGTGAAGAAGAACTAAAGAACCTCTTGAAAAAGTGAAAGAGGAGAGTGAAAATGTTGACTTAAAACTCAACATTCAAAAAACTAAAATCATGGTATCTGGTCCCATCACTTTATGGCAAATAGATGGGGAAACAATGGACAGTGACAGCCTTTATTTTTTTGGCCTCAAAATCACTGCAGATCTTGACTTCAGCCATGAAATTAAAATACACTTGCTATTTGGAAGAAAAGTTATGATCAAGCTAGACAGCATATTGAAAAGCAGAGACATTACTTTGCCAACAAAGGTCTATCTAATCAAAGCTATGGTTTTTCCAGTAGTCATGTATGGATGTGAGTTCGACTGTAATGAAATCTGAGCCCCGAAGAATTGATGCTTTTGAACTGTGGTATTGGAAGACTCTTGAGAGTCCCTTGGACTGCAAGGAGATCCAACCAGTCCATCCTAAAGGAAATCAGTCCTGAATATTCATTGGAAGAACTGATGCTGAAACAAACTCCAATACTTTGGCCATCTGATGTGTTAGACTGACTCAACCGAAAAGTCTGTGATGGTGGGAATTATTAACGTGGGGTGAGAAGGGGACAACAGATGTTGAGATGGCTGGATGGCATCACCGACTCGATGGACTTGAGTTTGAGTAAACTCTGGGAGCTGGTGATGGACACAGAAGCCTGGTCTGCTGCAGTCCACAGGCTTGCAAAGAGTCAGACATGACTGAACAACTGAAGTGAACTGAACTGTTTTATCAAATTTATTATTTATTTGGTTAATGTTAGAATGAGAAAAATATTTTCTTATACATATGGAAGTTCACCATGGAATATATCTAACAGTCTTCTCTTTGGAAGATGTATCAGGAAGATTAAGATATCTAGACATTGCAATAAACTTTCGGTAGGCTCTATTACTGATTTTGCTCTTCTTAACATAATGTTATGTTTGCTTTTCTTAGTCTTTACAAAATATGTTGAATAAAAGACATGTATCTGACCAATGGCATTCTTACAGTTAAGACAAAGGGACAAAATTCTTATAGTTAAGACTATGTAAGAATGGGAAATGACTCATTTGAATAATTTTCTCAATTTATCTGTTTATTCTATTTGTTCTTTTGTTCCAGCCTGTTCTTTCTTTGGCATTTTTACCTTTTCCCAAATGAAATAAAACTGAAATGCAGCTGTGGGTATATCTGAGAAAAACGGTGAAGCAATACAACTAAGAAAACATACTTTTATGGCTTGTTCTCTGATTGGGAGATGCCAAGAATATAAGTAAGAAGATATACTTGTGAGGTTGAACCAAAATGAAGCAATATACAAATGCATTTTCCTATAGCACACTCATTTGGAAGCTATAATTTAGCTCAAGCAAATCCATTTATATTAAATTACAGATGATCTATAGGGAAATCAATATGAAATCAAATTCACTATATGTGGGAAACTCTTAGAAATAATTTGCTTCTACTGTCACCAAAGGAGTTCCCTAGAACTTCTCAGAACACTGAGATAAAGAAAAGTTTCATAGGATAAAAAAGTTTCACTGATCCCTCAGAAATTAAGCAAGGGTGACACCGTCTCATGAGATCTTTAAATGGTAGATTTATTGGAAAGTGTCAGTATTGCATGAATGGGTTCAAGTATAATGCAAAAATTTAGTATTGTAACTATATATTTTTCAGTGTGACTTGCACTTTAGAATTATATTTAAGAGTTGGGATAGAAAAATAGGAATATAATTCCACTTTATTATATATTGACTGTATCATATTTCTTTGCAATGTGATAGGCTTTCAATATTATGGAGCAGATTACAGTATATGATATTTTATCTTGAGTATATTACACTTTAATTCAGGATTTGGGGTGGGGGTGGGAAACTTTAATGGAAATCTACTCTACAGTTTCCTCCACCCCCCTACAAAGTGATTTTATTTAAACCTTTTTTAACTTCATTGAGCTCTTGACCTCACACCTGCAATTTTGTCTAATTAATACCCCATTTATTTGATAATATTGACACAGTCTGGTAGGAGTCCACATATCATTTTTTCTCACAAAGTTTATGGGATCTTGATATCCTGTTCTGTCATCTCAGTAGAATATTTATCATTTATTCTATCCAAGACAAGTCACTCTGCTGGGTCTTCAAAACTATCTCCTTTCTTAAAAGTTTTGCTTTTGTACATCACTTTCTTCCTGGCATTTCATTCTCTCCATCTCTACTGAAAGTGAAAAATGAAAGTCGTGTCCGACTTTTTTCAACCCCATGGACTATACAGTCCATGGGATTCTCCAGGCCAGAATACTGGAGTGGGTAGCCAATCTCCACTGAAGCTTCCTGTTTACTTTTCTAACTTGTCTCTCCTATCCTGATAAAATCTTTTAGTCAACTCTTCAACTATTCATTCTCTTTTAGTCATAAAACTTCTTGAAAGATCAGTCCATATTTACTATTTCCATTTTATCACTATGCACTGATCTTTTTGAAATCAACTTTTTAGTTTATATTGGAGTATAGCCAATTAACAATTATGATCTTTTCAGAAGCACATCACAGTTACTCAGCCATATGTACCAAATTTCCCCTAAATTTCTCTTCTAATAAGGGTGCCACATAACATTGCACAGTTCTCAGTGGTATATAGTAGGTCCTTTTATTCTTCTGTTATAACAATGTTTTGCTTTTCAGTCCTGCATTTTGACAGTTCTTATCTGGACAGAGATCTACTATCATCAGAGATTTTTTTTTTTTTTTTCCATCAGAGATTTTTTTCTACTCCCTAGCTAATGTGCATAGCTCTTACTGTTTCATTTATCATCAATTTATTATTGCATCCAACATCCTAGTTTAAATCTTCATTTTTTAATTTCTGAATGATCAAATTTGCTTTCTGTTGAGCTATTATTAATCTCTATGTCCTCCAATTCATTATGCACACAGTTACTAAATGAATCTTTTCTAAAATTGGTCTTATAAACAGTTTATTGTAGAAAACCTCTGATGAACTCCCATTGTCTACAGAATAAGACTAAAAGAAATTGACTTGTTTTTCAGACACTCAACAATTAGACTCCAAATCACCTTTCTGATTTTACTTTCATGAGTCCTGTAATCCTTCCCACAATCTTTTCTTATGTTTATAGCTTTGCTCTCATTTTTCTAATATCAAGTTTATCTTCTTTAGCACATTCCCAATTTCTCCTACTTCATCAATCCTTCTCTGATACATTCAGTAGATTATAATCTCTCTCTCTTTTTAACTTCCACCATATTTTACCTATACATTTCTTCATTTTTCTCTAAAGTCATATTATTATCTATAAAATGCAGCAAAATAGTGATATATGAGAAGTGTATCATCAAAATTACAATATTTGTACCATATGCTAAACATAATACATTTTAGTTTCTTATGAATGTAATATCTTGATTGATTATGTTTCTGGCTTTCCTCTCTACAAAATCATTTTTTGTCCATTCAAGTATTAGTATGTGATTTATCAAATTTATTTTCAATTAATTGATTATTGGAAACAGTATTCTAAGCAAGAGTGCTGTTTGTTGCTCTTAGGAAGTGCAAGATTATAATTTTTTTATTATTATTTTCAATATCATTTCTACCAATAAAATCTAATAGACTTATTTGATTTTTTAAAAAAGCTCCATTTTGAGAATCATTTGTATATTCTAACTTCAAGTCTTTTATCATGTGATTTGAGTATATTTTCTTCCAATATGTACATCTTATTTTCATTCTTTTGGTAGACTCTTTTTCATTGGGGAAAATTATATTTTAAATGAAATCCAATTTATCACATTTTCTTTTTTTTTTTTTTAATTGTATATTTGGTTATAGACTGTTATGACTAAGAAGTTTTCACCAAACCTTGGTCTTTAAGTGTTTCTAGTCTATTTTCCATTACATTTTTGTATATTTAAGATTTACATTTACATCTGCAATTCATTTTGAGTTCATATTTGCAAATGTGTAAGGTTGCAAAGGTCACACTGTAAAATGTGTAAACTTTTAGGGTGAAGTTCTTTTTTTCTTTTCTCTTCTCTCTTCCCTATGTTCTCACTCTCTCTTAGTGTTTTTCTTTTTTTTTTCCTCTCTCTTTTCTCTTTTCTGAATATGGGTATCCTATCGTTTTAACATCATTTGTTGAAAAGACAAGACTTCTTCCTTTGACCTGCTTTTGCTCCATAGCATAAAATCAGTTGGCCATACTTGGTGTGTATACACATATAGCTTTTTTTTTTTTCCATTAATCTGTGTGTCTATTCATCCACCTGTACCACACATTCTTGATTACTCCAACTATGTGTAAATCTTAAAATTATAGTGATTCTTCCCACTTTTTCCTTTTCCTTTTTTTTAAATTTTTTAAGTAATTTTAGTTCCTTTCCTTTTCGTGATTACTTTTAGAATAATCTTATCAATGTTTACATAATATTGCTTGAATACTGATGGGGGAAGAATTAATGTCTTTTCTCTTTAGAGACTTTCAATTGACAATATAACTTTCCATTTACTTAGGTCATCTTTTACTTCCTTCAACACTATTTTGTAATTTTCAGTATATAGTATTTCTGTACATGATTTGTTAGAATTTTGTGTATTTTCTTGTTTTTGAATTAAGTGAGTAGTATTGTATACTCACGGAGAAGGCAATGACACCCCACTCCAGTGTTCTTGCCTGGAGAATCCCAGGGATGGGGGAGCCTGGTGGGCTGCCGTCCGTCTATGGCGTCGCACAGAGTCGGACACGACTGAAGTTACTTAGCAGCAGCAGCAGCATTGTATATTCAACTTTTGTTTATATATGTTCATTGCAGAATCAGTTCAGTCAGTCAGTTCAGTCGCTCAGTCGTGTCCGATTCTTTGCGACCCCATGAATCGCAGCACGCCAGGCCTCCTTGTCCATCACCAACTCCCGGAGTTTACTCAAACTCATGTCCATCCAGTCGGTGATGCCACCCAGTCATCTCATCCTCTGTCATCCCCTTCTCCTCCTGCCCCCAATCCCTCCCAGCATCAGGGTCTTTTCCAATGAGTCAACTCTTTGCATGAGCAGAATATACAAATACAATTGATTTTGTACATCGATTATTATATTCTGCACTTTGATGAACTTAATTGAGTTATTTGCAGGTGTTTTCGAATTTTCTCTATAGACAATTTCGTCACCTGCAAGTGTTTGACCTTTGCTGCTGCTGCTAAGTCGCTTCAGTCGTGTCCGACTCTGTGCGACCCCATAGACAGCAGCCCACCAGGCTCCCCGGTCCCTGGGATTCTCCAGGCAAGAACACTGGAGTGGGTTGCCATTTCCTTCTCCAGTGCATGAAAGTGAAATGTGAAAGTGAAGACAGTAGCATCCTCCCAGCAACCCCATGGACTGCCGCCTACCAGGCTCCTCCGTCCATGGGATCTTCCAGGCAAGAGTACTGGAGTGGGTTGCCATTGCCTTCTCCCGTGTTTGACCTTTAGGTATATGTTAATATTTTTGTATCTCTGTTTTGTTATAAGTTTTAAGGGTTGATTTATAAAGGTTCTCCATTAATTTCGAGGATATGTAAGGATTGAACTTTAGTATTTTACATTAGTAGTTCCCAACAAACAATTTCAAATAAACAGGCTGAAATTTTTAAATTATTTTGTTCATATAATGTGTTAGAATGAACTATGAATTAAATTATGATTTTATTATATTGCATGTAAAAATCCAATATTTGAGAATTTTCCCAGCAGCTTGTGAAGTGATATCTGCAACATCTTCTCTGGATACTTAATATTATATAACTACCCAAAATATTATGAATGAGTCTTACTCATTAGACCCTTAATTCTGTCATTTGCCAGTTATCCTAGTGGTATCTACACTAAGTGGACTGCTAAAATCCTTTAATAACTTTTAAAAATGTGAATTCCATTCTTTTATTTCAGATCTACTTAATCAAAGTCTCTTGGTTCTGAGGCACCGGAATCCTATTTTTAAAAGTATGCATACTTTATGATTTAACTTATACAACATATATAAAGTAGAATAATTTAACATATGGAGGATAGATTAACATTTGCTAAATACTAATAATTTTAGCAAATACTGTTTGCTAAATAGTAATTGCTAAAGTTTAGAGACAGACAGTAGGAGAAGAGAATGTAGCTGGAAAGGAGTAGCATGAATAGGGCTTGTCCTGGATGCAGTTAAGTGTCTTGATTGTGGTAAAGATTATAAGAAGCTACACAGATGAAAAAATTGCAAAAGGTGTGTTTGTGTGTGCATGCACACGTGTGTGCACACATGCCTTATATACACTAAGGCATGTATAACAGGCTAAATCAGATTAAGCTGCCTGGAGTGTATCAACTTCAATTTCCTGGTTTTGATACCTTCTAGTGATGTGTCCGTGCATGCTCAGTCAGTCATGTTCAACTCCTTGTGACCCCATGGACTGTAGCCTGCCATTTTGCTCTGTCTGTGGAGTTGTCCAGACAAAAATACTGGAGTGGGTGGCTCTATCCCACTCTAGAAGATCTTCCTGACCCAGGAATCAAAACTGTGTCTCCTGCATTGGCATGTGGATTCTTTACCACTGTGCACCCTGGGAAGCCCACACTGTAGTGATGCTAGATATTAATTTTGTGTGAGGCTGGGTAAAGTCTGCATTATACCTGGTATATTTCCTAAACTTCTTGAGATACTATGATTTTTTCAAGAAGTAAAATTTTAAAACAAACAAGAAAAGGTCTTAGATAATTTTTGTGTAGCCTTTTGACTCTGTCCTGACTGGCATTTGGGAACCTCTGTGTAGGAAGCTTTTGAGAGAATTCATAAGCAGGTTGCATACATGTTTCTACTTTTGGTGATAAAAATATTATAAAACTGTTATCTTAACAATATAATTTTTAGTTTGAGTGTTTGAGTAGCACAGGATTACTTTCAGGCATATATTAGAAGCATACTGCTTAATTTAAAATTAATCCACCCATCTCTTTCTGCTCCACATTGGGCTGCCCAGATCTTTTATTATAGTCATAGACGATAACGTGAACCTCAGACTCCCACACTGGTAGATAATATATCCAGAGTAAGCTATAACTGATAGTCATTTCATTATTGAGGAAGGTCACTGGATTTGCATGATTATTCTTTTATTGTGAATGTATAATTCACATTTGATCCTATGAAGTGACATCTTCGGTTCTCCAGTTCATAATCCCAATGGGAACTATTCATTAGCAGTGGGTAACAAGATGAAATAACAAGATGAACATGAGTGCACAATGTCATTCCTTAGTTATAAAAACAGTGCAATACTGGTCATGGTGAGAAGAAGAATGTGTTGATACCATGAGATAAATCTCCCATTATACTCAGCAACGCAGCATGCTTAAAAACCTTTCATGGATACCACATTTCGTTTTGCCTCTGTAACTTAAAAGGGAATTTACAGAGGATTAAAAGAGAGTTCCTAAATGATTAAAGGATTAAGAATATGACCTCAAAAAGAAGGTTAAAGGGACTGTAATTATTTAGCCCAAAGACTGGGAAACCAAGAGATAAGTTAGAATTATCTCTTAAGAATATGACAGACAATTATACAGAGAATGTTATACTATATTCTCTAATTCTTCTGAAACTGCCTAGAAGAAGTGAACATAAGTTGCAGCATAAGGAATTTAGATTATATCTCAAATAGAATTTCAAGAAAATTAGGTCTTTTTAGATATTTAAAATTATTGAATGTGGGTAATGTAGCAATTCCATTGTGAAAGCAAATAAAAAGTATATTCACAAAAAAATGTATTATAGTTGGCGTATCTCCTGAAGGAGTTCTGGGGACAGAATGAGTTTTAATCATAGAAACCACTCAGATGATAACTTGGGGCCCTCTGAGTACTGCCCTGCCCTGTAATTGTTGTTGACATTGTTGTTTAGTTGCTAAGTCATGTCTGACTCTTTTGCCACCCCATGGACTGTAGCCCACCAGGCTCCTTTGTCCATGGGATTTCTGAGGCAAGAATGCTGGAGTGGGCTGCCATTTCCTTCTCCAGGGGATCGTTCTGACTCAAGGACAAACCTGTATCTCACCTCCTGCATTGCAGGCAGATTCTTTACCACTGAGCCAAGAAGGAAATCCTGCCATGTGATTAACAAAGTAAAATTACAATAGAGGCAGATCTGAGAGTGGCTTGCATCCTTCAGGGATACAGTTTTGGATTAGTCTAATGCACAAAGAACCAAACAAGCCAAAATGCTTGCTGAATATAAAGGAAACATAGAATGAGTAGGGGGATAAAGTAGTTATAAGTTCTTGTGCAACCATCAGTTCAGTTCAGTCACTCAGTTGTATCCGACTCTTCCCGACTCCATGAACCACAGCACGCCAGGCCTCCCTGTCTATCACCATCTCCCGGAGTTTACCCAAACTCATGTCCATCCAGTTGGTGATGCAATCAAACCATCTCATCCTCTGTTGTCCCCTTCTCCTCCTGCCCTCAATCGTTCCCAGCATCAGGGTCTTTTCAAATGAGTCAGCTCTTTGCATCAGGTGGCCAATATTGGAGTTTCAGCTTCAACATCGGTCCTTCCAATGAACAACCAGGACTGATTTCGTTTATGATAGACTGGTTGGATCTCCTTGCAGTCAAAGGGACTCTCAAGAGTCTTCTCCAACACCACAGTTCAAAAGCATCAATTCTTCAGTGCTCAGCTTTCTTTACAGCCCAGCTCTCACATCCATACATGACTACTGGAAAAACCATAGCCTTGACTATATGGACCATTGTTGGCAAAGTAACATCTCTGCTTTTTAATATGCTATCTAGGTTGGTCATAACTTTCCTTCCAAGGAGTAAGTGTCTTTTAATCTCATGGCTGCAATCACCATCTGCAGTGATTTTGGAGCCCTGACAAATAAAGTCAGCCACTGTTTCCCCTGTTTTCCCCATCTATTTCCCATGAGGTGATGGGACCAGATGCCATGATCTTAGTTTTCTGAATGTTGAGCTTTAAGCCAAAGTTTTCACTCTCCTCTTTCAGCTTCATCAGGAGGCTTTTTAGTTCTTCTTCACTTTCTGCCATAAGGGTGGTGTCATCTGCATATCTGAGGTTATTGATATTTCTCCCAGCAATCTTGATTCCAGCTTGTGCTACTTCCAGCCCAGCATTTCTCATGATATACTCTGCATATAAGTTAAATAAGCAGGGTGATAATATATATCATTGATGTACTCCTTTTCCTATTTAGAACCAGTCTGTTGTTCCATGTCCAGTTCTAATTGTTGCTTCCTGACCTACATACAGGTTTCTCAAGAGGCAGGTCAGGTAATCTGGTATCCCCATCGCTTTCAGAATTTTCCACAGTTTGTTGTGATCCACACAGTCAAAGGCTTTGGCATAGTCAATAAAGCAGAAGTAGATGTTCTTCTTGAACTCTCTTGCTTTTTTGATGATCCAACAGATGTTGGCAATTTCATCTCTGGTTCCTCTGCCTTTTCTAAAACCAGCTCGAACATCTGGAAGTTCACTGTTCATGTATTGCTTAAGCCTGACTTGGAGAATTTTGAGCATTACTTTGCTAGCAAGTGAGATGAGTGCAATTGTGCAGTAGCTTGAATATTCTTTGACATTGCCTTTCTTTGGGATTGGAATGAAAACTGACCTTTTCCAGTCCTGTGGCCACTGCTGAGTTTTCTGAATTGGCTAGCATATTGACTGCAGCACTTTCACAGCATCATCTTTTAGGATTTGAAATAGCTCAACTGGAATTCCATCACCTCCACTAGCTTTGTTCGTAGTGATGCTTCCTAAGGCCCACTTGACTTAGCATTCCAGGAAGTCTTGCTCTAGGTGAGTGATCACACCATCATGGTTATCTGGGTCATGAAGATCTTTTTCGTATAGTTCTACTGTGAAAGAGGAGAGTGAAAAAGTTGGCTTAAAGTTCAACATTCAGAGAACTAAGATCATGGCATCTGGTCCCATCACTTCATAGGAAATAGATAGGGAAACAGTGGAATCAGTGACAGACTATTTTTTTGGGCTCCAAAATTACTGCAGATGGTGATTGCAGCCATGAAATTAAAAGACACTTACTCCTTGGAAGGAAAGTTATGGCCAACCTAGATAGCATATTAAAAATCACAGACATTACTTTGCCAACAAAGGTCTGTCTAGTCAAGGCTATAGTTTTTCCAATGGTCATGTATGGATGTGAGAGTTGGACTGTGAAGAAAGCTGAGTGCAGAAGAATTGATACTTTTGAACTGTGGTGTTGGAGAAGACCCTTGAGAGTCCCTTGGACTGCAAGGAGATCCATCCAGTTCATCTTAAAGGAGATCAGTCCTGGGTTTTCATTGGAAGGACTGATGCTGAAGCTGAAGCTCCAATACTTTGGCCACCTCATGCAGAAAGTTGACTCATTGGAAAAGACTCTGATGCTGGGAGGGATTGGGGGCAGGAGAAGAAGGGGATGACAGAGGATGAGATCAGATGAGATCACTGGATAGCATCACTGACTCGATGGACATGAGTTTGGGTAAACTCCGGGAGTTAGTGATGGACAGGGAGGCCTGGCGTGTTGCCATTTATGGGGTCGCAAAGAGTCGGACACATCTGAGCAACTGAAGTGAACTGAACTGAACTGTGTATTCTTGCCACCTCTTCTTAATATCTTCTGCTTCTGTTATGTCCATACCATTTCTGTCTTTTATTATGCCCGTCTTTGCATGAAATGTTCCTTTGGTATCACTAATGTTCTTGGAAATATCTTTAGGCTTTCCAATTCTACTGTCTTCCTCTTTTTCTCTGCATTGATCACTGAGGAAGGCTTTCTTATCTCTCTTTGCTATTCTTTGAATAACAAATGCTAGTCTGTATTCAAATGGGTATGTCTTTCCTTTTTTCCTTTGCCTTTAGCTTATTTTCTTTTCTCAGCTATTTGCAAGGCCTTGTTGGACAGCCATTTTGCCTTGTTGCATTTCTTATTCTTGGTTATGGACTTGATCACTGACTCCTGTACTATGTCACAAACCTCTGTGAATAGTTCTTCAGGCTCTCTGTCTATCATATCTAATCTCTTGAATCTATTTGTCACTTCCTCTATATAATCGTAAGGGATTTGATTTAGGTCATACCTGAATGGTCTAGTGGTTTTCCCTACTTTCTTCAATTTAAGTCTGAATTTGGGAATAAAGAGTTAGTGATATGATTCAGGGTCGGCTCCTGGTCTTGTTTTTGCTGACTGAATAGAGCTCCTCCATCTTTGGCTGCAAAAAATATAATCAATCTGAGTTTGGTATTGACCATCTGGTCAAGTCCATGTGTAGAGTCTCCTCTTGTGTTGTTGGAAGAGGGTGTTTGCTCCGACTAGTGCTTTCTCTTGGCAGAACTCTTAGCCTTTGCCCTATTTCATTTTGTACTCCAAGGCCAAATTTGCCTCTTACTCCAGGTATCTCTTGACTTCCTGCTTTTGCATCCCAATCCCCTATAATGAAGAGGACATCTTTTTTTGGTGTTAATTCTAGAAGTTCATTTAGGTCTTTGTAGAACCTTTCAACCCTGAGGGTATACTGTTTTTGAATGTGAAGTTTTATAGCAGGTTTCTTTAGATTTTCTGCCCTGTCTCTGCTTCCCTGTGTTCAAACATCAACTCAGAAGCCTTTGGTCCCTGGATACAGTTAACAACCCCAGGGTGAAAGCCACTTAAACTCTCACTTTAAAACAAAACAAAACAAAACGGGTCTTGTTCTCACTTCACTAGTGGCTTTCTTCCAGTGTGCCTTGGCAGTGTTTACAAAATTATCTGTGTTTGTTTATTTGTGTGTACCATTTCAGTTATTTTGTTGGGGACTATTGCAGTATATAAGCTGACATCCTGCAAGAACTAGTTTATTCTGACCAGTTTCCCAATTCATGAAGTGCCTTAACTGTCATTTTTGAGTTTTCCTCCCACGTGATTTATGACTAAAGGAACCAGGTCTCTCTTACCGATATATCCCAGTGCTTAGCAATCAGCCTGGGATATAGGAGCTAGTTGGTAATCATTTGTGGAACAGAGGCACTTGGGAAGAGGAGGCCTCCTTCTGTTTCACCAGATTCTTTCAGAGTGTAAAGGCTGCTGTCTGGGAACAACTGTTTGTGCCCATCTTGTCAGCCCTCCCTCTCTTCCTTCTTTGAATTCTTCTGAATATGGTTTCTCCACTAAATTGTGAATGAGAGAATGCTTGCTGAAATAGCATAGTGCATGGCACATAATTAAAATTCCATATATCTTTCTCATAGCCTGCTCTGTCTTTAGCCCTGTCCCACTCATGTCCCAGTTCTGTTTTGCAGTCTGAAATACATGTTGATCTTTTTTCTTATGGTTTATTTATTTATTTATTTATTTATTTTGCTTTTAATATTTATTTTACATTATAAACCATATAAATACCACCTGCATATCAGGCAGTAAATTTGTACTATGCAATTGCATTATTTGTACCTGTGGTTATGAAATTTCTGATGAAAGATAATATGCAATTAAAATCAGTCCCTTTGCTAATAAATATATTGTTATGACCTATCAATATATTTTCCAGATCTTTAATTTTGTTATATGTGGGGCATTTGACAACATATGAGGGATATTAAAATAATGTGTTTAGACAGTATTGAATTTTTGATAAAAAATTAAGGATCTTAAAGACTAATTTCTAATTTAATAAACACTGTCTATTGTTCTTTATTTTATAATATATATTTAGTTGCTTTGGAAAGTGCAACACTAATTGAGATTTGAAAACTTTTCTCATTTCACAAATTCTCATTTAGTAAGCATTGCTGTAGTTTGGGCTTACGTGCGACAAACTGTCAGACCCTTTGCGACCCCACAGATTGTATCCTGCCAGGCTCTTCTGTCCATGGGATTTCCAGGCAAGGATGCTGGAGTGGATTACCATTTCCTCCTCCAGGGGATCTTCCCAGTGGAAGAGTGGAACCCGTGTCTCCTGCATCTTCTGCTTTGGCAGGCAGATTGTTTACCACTGAGCCACCTGGGAATTCCATTGTTGTAGAAGTGTTGACCTTTAACTCTGCTTGTTTAATTTTAAGGATTCTTTGGAATTTCCCTCATCTGGGAGCTATTCACTTGGTTTTACTGAGCGCATAGCACTTGTTCTTGTAGGGATACTTTTTTCCTGTTGATTGTGACCACATCTATGTGAGGTAGTTTGTTTGACAAGTTTAATCCACTGAAAAATCAAATGACATTTTATAAAATAAAGGTTTGGATGCACTGATGTATACCGAACCTATAGTGCAATTTCAGATTTCACTTGTTTCTATGATACCATTTCCTTGACTTCACATACATCCAGAAAAGATTAGCATATCAGCAAAAACAATGAGAGAATAGAAGCTGGAGCACCTCTCCTTAAAATAATCTATGAGAAAAAGTATAATCCTAGACAAATATATCTATGGGACAAAATTTCAAATCAACAGACAGAGTTTTCACTTAATCTTCCCAGAACTTGGTTATTGTAGTAAAAAAAAAAAAAAGTAAGTTTTATTCACAAAGAATAATAGAAATTTTAGGAAAAATAGATTATCAGTGAGGCTTCTAGAAATTTATGTAAAAAAGAAAGGCAGACATAATTTATATACTGTCTTGCAATTTTAAGTGTTGTCCTAGAAGACATCAATCTGGTGTTCGTGAATTTGTGATTATTTGCTAGTTCTAGTCTTCTAATTTAAAAAAAAAAATCTACTGCAACATTAGGAAAATGAATTATACGTCTATTAATAGTGAGCCACTGACCACGGAGAGTAAAGATGAGCTTCTCTATAGAGCTGACTGTCAAGAGATGGGTAGGGAATGAGTCTTAAATAATCAAATGATGTTATAGACTGATCTCTATAGTTCTGAAGATGAACACAAAGTAAAAGAATCCAGCCAGGCACAAGGCCAGCCATGCAGATTTATCTGGGTCAGTGAGGAAATTCTGTCATCTGCAAATTTTTGGATATTAATCGTCTTAAATTTGGCTTATTGACAATATTCTAATTTCATATTTTATTCCTAAAACTAATACTCCCAGTTAGGTTTCCCTCCTGTCCTACCTGTGCTCCCCCCACACTATTTTGCACACTATATCTTCTTGACTAAAGTTTAAAATGGTAACACTTTTCAAGTTTCAAGCTGGACAAAGTATTTTTATTTAAAAACAAGGAATATTCCATCTTATTCCACATCTTAAACATATACTGATGTTTCCCAAATGTGTTTATCCAGTCAGATCTATCCACTGGCTTTCAACTGTTTATATGCAGTGACTTCTTTATCTTCTTCTCTAGGAAATTTCATAATACTTTTCAAACTCAACAGTTACAAAAGAGAACTCTAGACTTCCTCTCAGAGTATTGTTATTGCCCGAGCATTTTGATTCATTTGTAGACATCAGAAATCCTACTAAATATTAAATACATGCATCGTATTAAGATTTGAAATCTGACCCTAGACTTTTATTCCTTATTTCCTCTTATTCAACCTATTTTAACTTCAAAATATATTTTGAATTTGCTCTCTCCTTTTAATTCTCATGCTTTTGACAATTTTCTTGCAACTATTGCTTCTATTTGCCCTCTTTCCCCTTCTTTATTCCTATTATGTTGGATAAACCAAAATGAGTATTTAAAATAGTTTAAAATTTTAAATAGTTTTTAAATAGTTTAAAATGATTTAAATTTTTAAATCATAATGTTAGCTTTTCCATTAAATATATGACAATCTCCAAGCTTCTCCCTATGTTAAGTCTGTCCCCTGACTTCTCTTGACTCAGGTTGTTCTCAGTTCTTTTTTGTTCACTTAGTTCTAGTAGCACATTGTCACTCCCTGGAACACATCAAAAAATTTTCTTCCTCAAGAACTGACTCTTTTCCTGATAATTCTTTGACTGGATCATTCCTATTAATGATAGTCCCTTTTAAATGTCATCTCTAAGAGGTAATTCCTGATCATCCTGTCCAGAGTGCACTTCCTTCATTTTTATATATCATAGAATCATATTAAGTATTAATAACATATACTTGCACATATATGCATACATACATGTATTACATGTGTATGTGATTCCACATGCATATACACATATGTGGTTAAACTGTACATATAATTTACATATAACATTTTATGCATTATATGGAATATAAATATTTATATCATATGCTTATATATAACATATGCCTATGTTTTTATAACTGTGCAATTATGTTACGTATTTATGGATAAAGATTTATGTATTTTATTTTTTTATTTATTTATTTTTTTAACTATGAATAAAATTTTTTTTTTCAAATTATTTTTATTAGTTGGAGGCTAATTACTTCACAACATTGCAGTGGGTTTTGTCATACATTGACATGAATCAGCCATGGAGTTACCTGTATTCCCCATCCCGATCCCCCCTCCTACCTCCCTCTCCACCCGATTCCTCTGGGTCTTCCCAGTGCACCTGGCCCGAGCACTTGTCTCATGCATCCCACCTGGGCTTGTGATCTGTTTCACTATAGATAATATACATGCTGTTCTCTTGAAACATCCCACCCTCACCTTCTCCCACAGAGTCCAAAAGTCTGTTCTGTACATCTGTGTCTCTTTTTCTGTTTTGCATATAGGATTATCATTACCATCTTTCTAAATTCCATATATATGTGTTAGTATACTGTAATGGTCTTTATCTTTCTGGCTACTTCACTCTGTATAATGGGCTCCAGTTTCATCCATCTCATTAGAACTGATTCAAATGAATTCTTTTTAATGGCTGAGTAATATTCCATGGTGTATATGTACCACAGCTTCCTTATCCATTCATCTGCTGATGGGCATCTAGGTTGCTTCCATGTCCTGGCTATTATAAACAGTGCTGTGATGAAATGGGCCAAAGAACTAAACAGACATTTCTCCAAAGAAGACATACAGATGGCTAACAAACACATGAAAAGGTGCTCAACATCACTCATTATTAGAGAAATGCAAATCAAAACCACAATGAGGTACCATTACACTCCAGTCAGGATGGCTGCTATCCAAAAGTCTACAAGCAATAAATGCTGGAGAGGGTGTGGAGAAAAGGGAACCCTCTTACACTGTTGGTGGGAATGCAAACTAGTACAGCCGCTATGGAAAACAGTGTGGAGATTTCTTAAAAAACTGGAAATAGAACTGCCATTTGACCCAGCAATACCACTCCTGGGCATACACACTGAGGAAACCAGAGCTGAAAGATATATGTATTTTAAATATGTGCTCTGGATGTTTCCCTCACCAATGTAGTATGTGGTGTGGACCTTGTCTGCCTTGTTCTTAATGTTTCCCTAGCAAATAGTACAGAGTATATATGTATTAGGCTCTTGATAAACATTACAGAGTTAAAATAGTTAAATAATTGATAGTAAATTAAAATAAATCTTGTTGATGTAGATTGCAGATAAGTATTATTGTTGATTTTTGTTTAAACAGAAGTTTAAAAATTCTGTCCCATCTCAAATATATGAATGCCATTTTATTTTGTCACAAACATCAGTTGTAAGACTAATATGTAATAATTATTGCATTATGAAATGAAAATCTCATACCATGGCGATCTAAGTGTGTTTTACTATCTTGAAGTTCTATTTTGATTAAAAAGTCAAAGAATATTCAAATTATTAAAAAGTAAATTTTCAAATTCGTTAATGATTATAAAGGAGTGTAGCAAGCCTCATGTGAGTTTTAATATGTCGAAAAATTAGAAGTTAAATATCTGAGTTGAAAATTTTTAAGGTATTTCTGGCAGAGATTGTTGGGTGTGAAAGTCCAAAGACTTGCCTAGATTTGCATTTTCTTTGTTTATAAAGTGATAGCTTTCACTTCTGTTTGAAATGTAGGATAAGAGAGGTCCAAAGCAAATGAGGAGAAATCTATCAGCTAATACTAGACCTCAAGAGAGGAACTGTACTTTGGATAAGTGTGAGAACAGTGGAGATGAAGATAATTAATGGGTCTGAGAGAAAATCAGCATACAAAATTTCAAAAGCTGTTCAAAAGTCACATTATCAGAATGGTCATCATTGATTACCTAATATAAAATAGCCAATCATAGTTCACTATCAAATATAACCTGCTCTATTTTTCTTCATAGCTATCATGAACTCTCATATTATTTCTTGGCTGTTTTTTTTTTTTTTTTTTCCTACTTCCTGCACCCTCTCATGAAATGATCCACCATGGCGATACAGACTTATTTTTCCTGTTATGTCCCTAGAATATAAATTAGTATTGGCCAAGAGTAGCCATCCAAGAAATACTAAGTGAATGAAAGACTGAATTTGGGAATAAGAGAAAAATAGGAATCAAATACCTTGCAGGTTTAAAGTTCCTGAAAGTAGGAAGAATGGTTGGCGTTGCAGTTCATTGATGTTGGAAATATTGGGAGAATACCAGATGTGGAGTGGAGGGGAAAGAAAGTCATAAATATGGTTTAGGACATTTTGAATCCAAAGTGGGCATTTAGATACACAACTAGATATAGTTAGTAGTCAGATATTAAGATCTACACAGATATAGAACAAAAAATGTCATGACTGAAATATATAAATTTAAAATTATTTGAATATAAGCTTTAATATCCTGTAGGTAGGGGAGAGATTGACTACAAACCAAAGCATTTGATTCAGTCCACAATCTAGACTTGAGAAAACCTTTTAGTGGCTAGCTAAAGGGTCATATTGTTTAAAAACAAACTAATAAATAAGATGAAAATGAAAATGAATTATTGGAAATGTAGGGAAAGTATTATTATGAAAATGTATTATCAGAAGATAATATCATGGAAGTAGAAGAAGGGTTCTAACAAAGAGGAAACAGTTATATCTGTTCAGTTTGGGGAGAGATAAAATAATCTAACCACTGGAAATGTATGTTGGGTTTAACAATATGGTTGCTGTTAATGTCTTTAACTACAGTTTGTGTGTTTATGGGAGGGGAGAAAAGATAGATTACACTGAGTGGAGATGCAGAGATGAAGAATGATGATATTCTGTGATACTATTAAAGAGACTGGTTATTAAAAAGACAGTCTAAGAGAGCTGTTGAGTTCAGGGATTTTTTTTTTTTTGTTTGTTTCTAAATAAGAGAGAAAAAATAAATAAATGAATAAGAGAGAAAATTATGCTTTAATGGTGAATATTATTGAGAGGAAAATATGTTAAAAATAGATAACTGATCATCTGATATTCCTAAGAGGGTGGAAAGTATGAAACCCAAAACCTAGACAAAAATATTGATCTTTAATGAGAGATGTTTCCTCTATTAAAAAGAAATTGGAGAAAAATGAACGGACAGCATTGAAGAAGTTCCAGCTGAATGATTTATATGTAACCTATGATTTAGATGGCAAGCTCATCTTATAAAAAATGGGAAAGTTTTGGTGGAGAGATAGAAACTTGTAAGATGTTAGAAAACTTTAGAAGTAGCAATTGTGAAAAAGACATTAATTGGACATTGCTCTATGTTCTTTACATGTTTTAAGTCATAGCATTAAAGAAAAGATGCAATTTAAGGTCAGCCAGTTAGTGCTGAAGCTAGATTAGCAATCTGTACTCTGTTGTTAATTACTCAGCAGTGGTGTGTACTCTTACAACCAGTTGAAATGTTACCCTGCCCTTGCTGATTATGTACCAATGAATTTTTCCGAAGCCAGCAACCAGAGGGAGAAACTATGATTTCACAAATATCTCACTTTTATTCAATAAAGAGAATATTTTTACTCTCTGATATCAACTTTCCAAGATGGATTTATTTATTTTTTCCATTTAGTGTAGATATTCCTTGCATTCTCAGTTTGCTTCTAATAGGACACTTGCCAATTTTCATATGTCCTAAGGTTCCCACTCTAGAAAAATTCATTATTCCATTGAGAGAAAACTTGAAGCTAGAAGGAACCTGCATTCTCCTTGTTTCCACCTTGCTAGGTAAAGGGGTGCACATCAGACTCTAGCGCAATTATTGAAACTACTCCTTATATAAACCTTAAATAGCAAAGGAGATACACAAACATGCACACACACATACAAGCATTGCAAAACTTTACTGGTCTCATACAAAAAGTCCCTCCTCTTTAGAGCAGGTAAATTACAAATGAATATATTACTAGTCACTGTGATGCATTATTAGTCTTCCAAGAATTGAGCATATCATAAGCAACATATATCTTGTTCTCTCTTTCTTATTCACAGACCCTTCAATAAAAGCTGTTAAATAAATACCAAAAGAAAATAAGTTAGCATACAATAATAATTGAACTTTTGTGTGGTGTGAATTAGCTATGAAAACATTTTTGTTTTCCTATTTTTTGCTCAAAATTTATTTTTAAAGTTATTCAGCACAGTTCAGTTCAGTCTCTCAGTCGTGTCTGACCCTTTGCAACCCCAGTGGACTGAAGCACCCAGGCCTCCTTGTCTATCACCAGCTCCCAAAGTTTACCCAAACTCACATCCACTGAGTCTGTGATGCCACCGAACCATCTCATCCTCTGTCATCCCTTTTTCCTCCCGTCTGCACTCTTTCCCAGCATCAAGGTCTTTTCAAAGGAGTCAGTTCTTTGTATCAGGTGGACAAAGTATTGGAGATTTAGTTTCAACATCAGTCCTTCCAATGAACACTCAGGACTGATCTCTTTAGGATAGACTGGTTGGATCTCCTTGCTGTCCAAGGGACTATTAACAGTCTTTTCCAACACCGCAGTTCAAAAGCATCAATTCGGAGAGTGTTTTGCCTATGTTCTCCTCTAGGAGTTTTATAGTTTCTGGTCTTACATTTAGATCTTTAATCCATTTTGAGTTTATTTTTGTGTATGGTGTTAGAAAGTGTTCTAGTTTCATTCTTTTACAAGTGGTTGACCAGCTTTCCCAGCACCACCAATATTGGAAATAAAAGCAAAACTAAACAAATGGGACCTAATGAAACTTAAAAGTTTTTGCACAACAAAGGAAACTATAAGTAGGGTGAAAAGACAGCCCTCAGATTGGGAGAAAATAATAGCAAATGAAGAAACAGACAAAGGATTAATCTAAAAAATATACAAGCAACTCCTGAAGCTCAATTCCAGAAAAATAAATGACCAAATCAAAAAATGGGCCAAAGAACTAAACAGACATTTCTCCAAAGAAGACATACAGATGGCTAACAAACACATGAAAAGATGCTCAACATCACTCAT
>NC_057412.1:28626473-28871329 GCF_019320065.1 Cervus canadensis | reverse complement strand
TGCAAAACAGAAAAAGAGACACAGAAGTACAGAACAGACTTTTGAACTCTGTGGGAGAAGGTGAGGGTGGGATGTTTTGAAAGAACAGCATGTATATTATCTATGGTGAAACAGATCACCAGCCCAGGTGGGATGCATGAGACAAGTGCTCGGGCCTGGTGCGCTGGGAAGACCCAGAGGAATCGGGTGGAGAGGGAGGTGGGTGGGGGGATTGGGATGGGGAATACATGTAACTCTATGGCTGATTCATATCAATGTATGACAAAACCCACTGAAAAAATAAATAAATAAAGGGAAAAAAAATAAAAAAAAAAAGCATCAATTCTTCAGTGCTAAGCTTTCTTGACAGTCCAACTCTCACACCCATACATGACTACTATAAAATTCATAGCCTTGACTAGACAGACCTATGCTGGCAAAGTAATGCCCCTGCTTTTTAATATGCTGTCTAGGTTGGTCATAAATTTTCTTCCAAGGAGCAAGCCTCTTTTAATTTCATGGCTGCAATCATCATATGCAATGATTCTGGAAGCCCCCAAAATAAAGAGTGCCATTGTTTCCACTGTTTCCCCATCTATTTGCCATGAAATGATGGGACCAGATGCCATGATCTTAGTTTTCTAAATGTTGAGCTTTAAGCCAACTTTTTCACCCTCCTCTTTCTCTTTCATCAAGAAGTTCTTTAGTTCTTATCTTTCTGCCATAGGGTGGTATCATCTGCATATCTGAGGTTATTGATATTTATCCTGGCAATCTTGATTCCAGCTTGTTCTTCATCATTTGCCATGAAATGATTGGACCAGATGCCATGATCTTAGTTTTCTGAATGTTGAGCTTTAAGCCAACTTTTTCACCCTCCTCTTTCTCTTTCATCAAGAAGTTCTTTAGTTCTTAACTTTCTGCCATAGGGTGGTATCATCTGCATATCTGAGGTTATTGATATTTATCCTGGCAATCTTGATTCCAACTTGTTCTTCATCATTTGCCATGAAATGATTGGACCAGATGCCATGATCTTAGTTTTCTGAATGTTGAGCTTTAAGCCAACTTTTTCACCCTCTTCTTTCTCTTTCATCAAGAAGTTCTTTAGTTCTTAACTTTCTGCCATAGGGTGGTATCATCTGCATATCTGAGGTTATTGATATTTATCCTGGCAATCTTGATTCCAACTTGTTCTTCATCATTTGCCATGAAATGATTGGACCAGATGCCATGATCTTAGTTTTCTGAATGTTGAGCTTTAAGCCAACTTTTTCACCCTCTTCTTTCTCTTTCATCAAGAAGTTCTTTAGTTCTTAACTTTCTGCCATAGGGTGGTATCATCTGCATATCTGAGGTTATTGATATTTATCCTGGCAATCTTGATTCCAACTTGTTCTTCATCATTTGCCATGAAATGATTGGACCAGATGCCATGATCTTAGTTTTCTGAATGTTGAGCTTTAAGCCAACTTTTTCACCCTCTTCTTTCTCTTTCATCAAGAAGTTCTTTAGTTCTTAACTTTCTGCCATAGGGTGGTATTATCTGCATATCTGAGGTTATTGATATTTATCCCGGCAATCTTGATTCCAGCTTGTTCTTCATCCAGCCCAGCATTTCTCATGATGTACTCTGTACTCTTAATTTAAATAAGCAGGTATATTGACAATAAGGCTGTATATTGGCACATATACAGCCTTGATGTACTCCTTTTCCTATTTGGAAACAGTCTGTTGTTCCATGTCCAATTCTAACTGTTGCTTCATGACCTGCATACAGATTTCTCAAGAAGTAGGTCAGGTGGTCTGGTATTCCCATCTCTTTAAGAATTTTCCACAGTTTGTCATGATCCACACAGTCAAAGGCTTTGGCACAGTCAATAAAGCAGAAGTAGATGTTTTTCTTGAACTCTCTTGCTTTTTAGATGATCCAGCAGATGTTGATGATTTGATCTCTGGTTCGTCTACTGCTTTTCTAAAACCAGCTTGAACATTTGGAAGTACATGATTCGCATATTGCTGAAGCCTGGCTTGGGGAATTTTGAGCATTACTTTGCACGCATGTGAGATGAGTGCAATCATGAGGCAGTTTGAGTGTTATTTGACATTGCCTTTCTTTGGGGTTGGAATGAAAACTGACCTTTTCCAGTCCTGTGGCCACTGCTGAGTTTTCCAAATTGGCTGGCATATTGAGTGCAGCACTTTCACGGCATCATCTTTCAGGATTTGAAATAGCTCAACTGGAATTCCTTCACCTCCACTGGCTTTGTTTGTAGTGATGCTTCTTAAGGTTAACTGGACTTCACATTCCAGGATGTCTGGCTCTAGGTAAGTGATCACACCATCGTGATTATCTGGGTCGTGAAGATCTTTTTTGTACTGTTCTTCCGTGTATTCTTGCCACCTCTTCTTAGTATCTTCTACATCTGTTAGGTTCATACCATTTCTGTCCTTTATTGAGCCCATCTTTGCATGAAATGTTCGCTTGGTATCTCTAATTTTCTTGAAGAGATCTCTAGTCTTTCTCATTCTATTGTTTTCCTCTGTTTCTTTGCACTGGTCACTGAGGAAGGCTTTCTCATCTATCCTTGCTAGTCTTTGGAACTCTGCATTCAAATGGGTATATCTTTCCTTTCCTCCTTTGTTTTTCACTTCTATTCTCTTCAAGACTGTTTGTAAGGCCTCCTCAGAGAGCCATTTTGCTTTTTTGCATTTCTTTTTCTTAGGGATGGTCTTTCTCTCTGTCTACTGTATAATGTCACGAATCTCCATGCATAGTTCATTAGGCACTCTATCAGATCTAGTCCCTTAAATCTATTTCCCACTTCCACTGTGTAAGGGATTTGATTTAAAGTTATTAGTCTTTTTGTTCATTGTATTGGGCAAGGACTCAGTAAAACGTTCATGGCATAGTCAAGGGAGACAAATGAGGAAAGTTTTAATGAGAAGCCTATATACAGATATTTGGCCGAGAGAAATATCAGTCAATGAGGAATGCTGGACTACTGTGGGGATACCCTTGGGACTGATGGAGCAAAAGTGGTTGACTCATACTGAGCACACATACTGAGTTTAAGATGCTCATTGAAAATGAAATATTATTCAGCCTTAAAGAATCAAATCTTGCCATTTGTGGTAATATTGATGAACTTTGAGGACATTATGCTTAGTGAAATAAAGCAAACACAGATAGATCAATACCTCATGCCCTCACTGATTGATATGTAGAAAATAATCATACTTATAGAAACAGAGAGTAGAACTAGGGCAAGGAACTAGGGCAAAGGAAAATGGGAGAAGTTGGTAAAAATATACAAATTTTCTGTTATTCAGGATGAATAAGTTTTGGACATCTAATGTACAACATTGTGGCTTTATTTAGTAATACTGTATTTTATAGTTGAAATTTGCTAAGAGCATGGAGCTAAAGTGTTCTCACCCACAAAAAGCAAAATATGCTAACTATGTGAGATGATGGATATGTAAGTAGCTTGATTGTTGTGATTTCTTCACCATGTATACATATATCAAAATATCAAATTGTGTACCTCAAATTATGAAATTTTTATTTGTCTATGATACCACAAGAAACCTGGAAAAAGTAAAAGATACTCATCGATCCCAGAAAAATGGAGATGAGAGAAATTGGTGTTGCTCTCAGTCAAGAGAAATCTGTATCAGTCACACAAAAGCACTTGGGTAAAGAGGTGAAGAACAGTTCTGTGGATTCATAAGGTATGTAGTCTTATGTGTCATTTTGTAACAGGACTAACTCTTTTAATTTTCAGGCTAGGTAACAACCCTCTGTTCCTTTGGTATGACAGCTCAACAATGTGAAATACTTATGGTCTCTGAAATAGTGAAGTAAAAGCTAGTTTTTACTTTTTCTTTTCCCCATCCATAAGAACTATTATCTGTATTTGAAAGTACAATGTGAATTTTACAAGATTCTCAGCAGTGGTTTTTGTCATTTTTTTTTTTTTTTATTCCTGAGAGGCTGATAAATGAAGGAAATGGGAGGGAGTCAGAGCCACTGAATACCTCGACAGTTTACTGTCACTGCCTAAACTCATCTTGGATATGGAGTTATGAAAGAGACCTGATGAAAGAATAAGGATTTTACTAGAGCATTTCAGAATTATATTAAAGTGAGATTTATATTGATCCTTAAGATGAAAATTAATGCTTATTCTGTTAGCTGCTGTGATGTGAGGAAATGTACAGTGCTGAGGCATGTTATCCTCCCAACTGGAGCAAGTTATATAAAGTAGAGAAAGGATAGAGAGATTGAAGGGGGTGGAGCAAGCAAAGAGATCTATGGTATTTTAAAGAAAAGAAGGAAAAGAGAAAAAAAAAGTAGACAAAAGGTAGTGAGGGCCATAATGTTAATTTGGGAGGTAGGAACATTAAATCAAAAGAAAAATGCTACTAATTCCATATTTTAAAAAGCACAGGGAAATAAAAGTTGAACAAATAAGGATAAAATTGAAACCAATATGAACATATTCTGATTAATGTCTTCATTTTTATTTTTCTTTATTTAACATATATTTTTGAGTTAGAGCATGTGTTGTTTACTCTTAAATTGTGCTTACTTATTTTTAAACTCCTTTTATCAAAGTTTAATAATTTAATTGTACACTTTTCAATCCAAATACCAGCTTAGTAAAACCTTTATTGAGTTTGCACACATTACTTCAGAGGATAGGCATTGCAGCATAGTGGGCAAAACATAGGCTTCACCCAGATTCAAAGTAAAATACTGGGTAGAAAATTCTGGGAAGTAGTGAAGGACAGGGACACCTGGTGTGCTAGAGTCCATGGGGTCACAAGGAGTCAGACATGACTCAGCAACTGAACAACAACAGCAAAGTATTCACCCTCTCTTTGCTTCGGTTTCCTCAAATATAAATATAAATATAACATGTAGTTGGTTACAGTATTTCTTATAGGATGCTGTGACCCTGAGTATTACCAGAATTAAATCATAGAAACACCAGAATTAGAAAGCTAAATAGTATGTGGCTAATAATATTACCATTTATTGTTACCTTCTGCAGTGTGTTAGTTTGTGCCTATGCATAGTTCTAACATTTACTAGATAACTGTTTTTTTTTTTTAATTAAGACATACCTAAAAGTTGCCAAAATCTTATGAAGTGTTTCTTTACTATTTTATTCTGCTTTCCCTGTGTCAGCAATTTATGCAGCTGTAGTATAATAGACAAAATCATAAAATTAATGTTGATACAATATTATGAACCGATTTACAGGCCTAAAGAAATTTCATCAGATTTTCCACTAATGTCCTTTTCTGTTTTAGGATTCTATCCAGGATCCATATTACTTATAGTTTTATCTCCTTAATATCTTTCAAGCCTATAAGGTTTTCTCAACCTTTCTTTGTCTTTCATCATGTTGACACTTGAAGAGCAGTGATCAATAGTTTTGTTGAATGTCTCTGAATTTGAGTTTGTCTGATGATTTCTCATCACAGAAATGATGTTAAAAAAACTTAAAAAAAATAAATGATGTTATGCATTTTTTGAAAGGATACCATAGAAATAATGCTTTGTCATTTTTAGTGAATCATATCAGGTGGTTCATAATAAGAGACGTTATTAAACTTGATAACGTAGTCAAGGTGGCTTCTTCCATGGTTCTCTATAATAAAGTTACCATATTTTCCTTTGTACTTTACCAATATATTGGAAAGGTAGTTTGAGATTATGAAATCCTGATTCTCTTCATACTTTTGTCTAATAATTTTAGCATCCATCAGAGGATTTTGTCTTTAAAATTTACTACTGTGGTGTTTTCCTAATGGTATTTCGTTTTTATTTTCCTCTTGCCTTCTTTATCAGTTTTAATAGTACTATAAGAAAGGATAGCCTTTCATTCCCCATATATTAATTAATAGACTACTTTAATAATATTAATTTATTAATATTTTATTCTATAGTTGAAGTCTAATACTGTCATTTATTTTGCTGTTCAAATTTATTTTCCTGCTTTTGCTATTAGGAGATTCTTCAGTTTGATTGGCTTCTGTATTCTTTCAACAAGCCCTCTTTTTTTTTTTTTTTTTTTTTTTTTTTTCTTCTATTTTCTTGAGAATATAAAATATTCCAACTCTTGTATTTCCTCTGTCCTGAAGTCACTCACTTCTCTAAATAGTCACAGCTCCTTTTATTAGGGAATGGTGTTGAGAAGGCAAAGTGGAACACTGTCTATGCTGATTATGCTGTGTTCTGTATACATAAACACACACAGATTTGTGTATTAAAATCATGAGTTTACAGTGCTATTTTATAGTAAATAACTCAGTATGAAGTTAAAAATCTGAGACAATTTTAACACATATCCACATAAATAGCCACTGGATACCCAGCCAATGTAGCAGTTGTGGGGAACTCTAGGACAGCTGCAAGATTGCATAAACACATATGTGAGAAAATAATCATAGGCATAGTAGAGGAGCATACTTCCCAATGGAATTGCAAACATAAGGAACAGAAAAGTGAAGGGAAAATCAAAAGGATCAAGAAGGAGTTAACCAAATTGAATAGGTCAATGTGATGAGAATGAATAAGAGTAGGACTAAAATTCAACTATAACATATCAGAGAGACTGCTCTGGAAATAGAGGGAATTGGAGAAATGGGAATTGAAAGAAACATTCCAGATAAATTCATTTCTGATTTCAAATTTCAATAAGGAAAATGAAAATTGGACCCATGATGATGCTCTCAAAATACCAATAGGATGAGCAGAATATAGAAATGTCACATAATATTTTTTTCAATAATAGTAATACTGAAATATGGAACATCAGGTCCAAAACCTACTTAAAGTTAGAGGTAAAGTAAAACCTGAGAATACTTTAAATTGGGTCTAATAAGAAATATGTAGCAATTAGGTTGATAATTCAGTATAGAACATAGTAAATGTATTTAAGTTTTACCACATTGTGACCAGAAATAAATGAGGTTAAGATAAGGTAGTAAATCATCATAGGTAACAAGGTGCAAAGCATCTTCAGACAGAAGCGAATTGTAGGTGATGCAGGGAAGAGAAGGCATTTGAGACCAATGCTGTGAGTCAGCACTGTTACTTAAATCATTATTTGGATGGAAAAATATGTCCCTCTGTTGGTAGCCCTTCTGGAAAATTCTTAGATGGGGTTACTTCTAATAATCAGGCCTGGAATAATAGAAACTGTGTGTTTTTGTGAATTTAATGTGTTCAAAAGACTAGTCTCAAGACATGTCCCCACACAGGTTGTGGATGACACAATGATGGCTCCTCGAAGATGTCCAAGTTCTTTAACTGCTGGGAACTGTGAGCATATTACTGAACATTACAAAAGGGAATGTGGATATGTGACTAAGGTTGTAAATCTTGAGATGAGTTTGTCCAGGTTAGCCTAATCTAATCATATGAGTCCTTAAAATCTAAGAAGATGGAGAAATGAGAAGGATTTGACCTGAAACTGCTGGCTTTAAAGAATGATGAAAGGGGTGCACAAACCAAAAGATGAGGTGATTTACAGCATTGTAAATCATATATACTCCAATAAATTTTTTTTAAAAAGAGTTGGAATTGACCCACAGTTAACAGACAGTAAGTAACAGAACCTTTGCTTCTACAATTATAAGAAACAATACTGAGTCTGAGAGCAGATTCTACCAGAGAGCTTCCTATAAGGAATACAGCAACCTGACATTTTGATCTTAGTCCAGTGAGTCCTGTGTTAGATTGCTGACCTATAGAATTGCAAGATACTAGAATCATGTTGTTTCAAGTCACAAAGCTGTGGTACTTTGTTACAGCAGAAATAGAAATTAATGCACTGGGTTTTGCCTTAACTCTGCACATAGAGAATCTTGAGAAAGTTCAGTCAGTTGAAATTATTCAATTGAAAGCAGAGTTATACTAAAATGGTAAAATAGAAATGAATCTTTGCTGAGTACTGAATATTAAATGTTTAGCACCTTAAAATATTATCATACATAGCCACATTAATAACCTTATGAGATAAGTACCATTTTGTTAATTCTCTACATGCAGAAACTGATGCTTAGTTGAAATTGAATAATGTTCTGAAGAAAACATAATTATGAAAGGGTGAGGTTTCAGTTTATAGATAATGTGGGGCAGCTTTCCAAGCTGTGTCCAAATGAGGCCATGTTTCTTAAAACATCTTTTCTGTGTCAAGTCCTGTGATATGTGCTTTACATCCGTGGTCTTAATTGCTACTTAAATAATTTTTTCAAAGATCAGCTATAAGGGAACACCATAAAGAAAGGAAAACATCATTCATTAGAACTGTTTTTTTAAAAGGTGAAATTGGAACAAATACCAAGCCTAGAGTAAGAGGTGAGGAATGGTATTTAGGTTGCTTGAGAATAGAAGGAAAGCAGCAAGAAGTTCAAAAAGAGCATTTGTGCTTAGTAGTTTACTATCAAAAATATAAGAAACAATAAGAATTATGTTTTGTATATGATGCACAATGTCTATACAATTATGCAAGATTTGTAACATCAGCATTGTTTTTTGATGTAATATTTATGTTGGCTGATTTGCTGCATCTGAACATACTGACAAGATAGGGTTGTTCACTAATGAACAATATACGGAACTTCACCATATTTAAAGAAAGCTTTAAAAGAAAGTTATCAGATATGTAGCTAAGGGAGGTTTGTCTCATATTTATAATTTTAGAAATATAGATTATAAATTGCCATCTATTAAATATTTATATACAATTTGTAACCTATATAGTTTTTTAAGATACATTCATGAAGTACAACCTAAAGGTAACTTTAAAGAAATAGTTGTAAGAATACAAGCAACCTTTGCTACTTATAGCAAGTAGCTCACAATGAACTTACTTAAAATTCTAGCTAAATTTTGACTTTCTCATCTAAAGAAGTGAGACAATTTTGCTCAATTTCCTTTCACTTTTTCCCTAGTTTTGTCACAAGAATGAAGTATTGGCATTTGCATGCTCCATTTATTCTGTGAAGTATAGTAATATGCTGTACTATTTTGACCTTTTTGAAAGTTTGAAATTTAATTAGTTGACTATTTTCCACTAGTCATCATCTCAACCTCATTGAGTTGTGAGAAAGGATAGACTAGCCATAAAAATGTGTGAAAAATGATTAAGGATTTCACATTTCATATGCCTTTAATCCTGTGATCCTCTCAGTTCTGTTTCAGAAATCTCAGATGTATACCCAGCATTTGATCATATTGAACTCATGATAAAACAGCAAAGTACTCATTATAGCATACATATTATGATGCTTAAAAAATTTAGCTCATTTTCACATATCTGGGAAATGATGTCTTTTCAAAGTGAATGTATAGCATAATAGAGAGAAAAAAGATACTTGATTTGTAGGAAAATTATTTATTATTTTTATATCTAAAGATTGTGCTGAACTGAAGGACAGTAAATGAAGAAGTGCCATAAATTACATGAAATAAATAGTTACTCTAGTCCATGCCTCCTTTTAAAAAATGATCTGCTGCTAGTCTTAAATACATTTCTCCAAATCTATATTTATAATTAGGATAGAAATCTGTTCTTCAACAAAACAATGAAACATGTAAGCATTGCTTTTTTTGAAATGATGTGTGGATAATAGGAATTTGATATCCAGATGTTCAAGCTAGATTTAGAAAAAGCAGAGGAACAAGAGATCAAATTGCCAATATTTGTTGGATCATAGAGAAAGCAAGGGAATTCCAGAAAAAATATATATATATACTTCTGCTTTATTGACTACGCCAAAGCCTTTGACTGTGTGGATCACAATGAACTGTGGAAATTCTTAAAGAAATAGGGATACTAGACCACCATACCTGCCTCCTGAGAAACCTGTATGCAGGTTCAAGAAATAATAGTTAGAGCTTTACATAGAACAACTGGTTCAAAATTGAGAAGAGATGATAAGGCTGTCACCCTCCTTATTTAACTTATGTGCAGAGTGCATCATGTGAAATGTCTAACTAAATGAACAACAGGCTGGAATTGAGATTGCCAGAAGAAATATCAACAACTTCAGATATAGAGATGATACCACTCTAATATCAGAAAATGAAGAGGACAAAAGATCCTTTTGATGAAGGTGAACGAGAAGAATGAAAAAGCTAACTTAAAACTCACCATTCAAAAACTAAGATCAAGGCATCTGGTATATCTGGTACTATCACTTCATTGCAAATAGAAAGAGAGTAAGTGGAAACAGTGACAGCTTTTATTTTCTTGGGCTCCAAAATCACTATGGATGGTGACTGCAGCCATGGAATTAAAAGACACTTGCTCCTTGAAAGGAAAGCTGTGATAAACCTAGACAGTGTATTAAAAAACAGACATCACTTTGCTGACATAGATCGCTGTATTCAAAGCTGTGGTTTTTCTGGTAGTCATGTATAGATTTGAGTTGGACCATAAAGAAGGCTGAGCACCAAATAATTGATGCTTTTGAATAGTGGTGCTGGAGAAGACTTTTGAGAGTCCGTTGGACAGCAAGGAGATTAAACCAGTCAATCTTTTTTTTTTTTTTTTTTTATTAGTTGGAGGCTAATTACTTCACAACATTTCAGTGGGTTTAAATCTATGGCTGATTCATATCAATGTATGACTAAACCAGTCAATCTTAAAGGAAACTGACCTTGAATATTCATTGGAAGAACTGCTGCTGAAGCTGGATCTCCAACACTTTGGCCACCTGATGCAAAGAGCCAACTCACTGGAAAAGACTCTGAAGCTGGGAAAGGTTGAGGGCAGAAGGAGAAGGGAATGACAGAGGATGAGATGGTTGGATGGCATCAACCCAATGGACATGAGTTTGAGCAAATTCTGGGAGATGGTGAAGGACAGGGAAGCCTGACATGCTTCACTCCATGGTGTTGCAGAGTTGGACACGACTTAGCAACTGAACAACAATAAAAGATATAGTATTTCATACATAAGTGTATTTCTGTCTAGTTGGGTTTCCTATCCTAGAAATAGCTTTCTCATATATATTGCATTTATCTTAATGACATATTTCTTTTTCTTTCTTTTTTTTTTTTGGGGGGGGGGGCTTCCCTGCTGGCTCAGATGTTAAAGAATTTGCACACAATGTGGGAGACCTGGGTTCAATCCCTGGGTTGGTAAGATCCCCTGGAGAATGGAATGGCAATTGTCTCTAGTATTCTTACCTGGGGAATCCCCATGGACAGAGGAACCTGGCAGGGAGTGACAGAGGATGAGATGGTTGGATGGCATCAACCCAATGGACATGAGTTTGAGCAAATTCTGGGAGATGGTGAAGGACAGGGAAGCCTGACATGCTTCAGTCCATGGAATCGCAGAGAGTTGGACACGACTGAGCAACTAACACACACACAATGTGATATTAACAGCTTTCCCGTTCTTATCCAAGGAAGATCTTTAGAGAAAAGGGATAACTTTTCTCTGTTACTTTCTAGTGATCATATGTTTGTGATTTTTTAGCAAATATAGATTACCTTTAAGTATTAATACTTAGAATGTTCTACAGTAGCATATTAAACTTACTAAGATTTTTAAATCTATGGGATCATTTTCAATAGGTTGTTTGCATGTTGAGAATGCTGCATTTACCATCACCATGACTTGTTTGTTATGTGAAAAGCAAATAAAATAAACAAAACAACACAAACCTGGGAGACAGTGTTATTCTATCTCTAATAATTTGGGAAGCGTGCTTAAAGTCAAAAAGAATTTTCTTTTATATCTTCATAATTTCACCTTCCCCAACAGTTTCATTGGTTCTCAGAGCTCTGCTGCCCATAGCTAACCTCATTTCTCTGTGCCACTAAATCAAATACTAATTAGACTCTTTCCCCCAAAACGACATATTTTAAAATAATTCTGCTTCACTTAAGCACTTTGTAAGAATGGGAACACTTTAATTAAGCCAAGTGAGCAGGCTTTGAATTGTTACAAAGTAATTCACACCAAGGGAATAGTTATAAACAGTATAATAATTCAAGTCCATGAATATATTTTTATTATTACAAAGTGATATCTTAGAAACTCTCATTTGTTTGCTAAATCACATGAGGACACATTATACTTTATAATATAAACTTCCCCAAAAGAAATGATTCTGTGAAATATAGAAGCCATGGCCCAAGAAGGATTCACTTGATGCCAATTTTTTAATCTTCCCTAAAAACAGTCAGTGTGATTCTATTGGCTTCTCTGTTGCAGTTGCAGAACATATGAGGGGAAAAAAAGAAAGAAAGAAAAGTTTTATATGTATATTTTGATTTTTTCTTCAAATTTAAAATATCACTGCATTCAGTTTATTAACTATACCACATTTGAAAAGTTACTTACCAGCCATTTGGAATGTCTAGTTTCATTGTTAATGATATCAACAAAAATCCATCTGTCTTCTAAAGCCTAGGTTGAGACAATTATGAGTGGTTGATAAAATGTATGGAAATGAAAATTGTATTATTGTTTATTATGGCAAATGTGTATTTTATTTATTATAATATTTGTGATTTTAATATCATTTGTGATTTTCCTAATACAGCTTAGAACATCTCATGGATGATCACATTTTTTTTAACATATTTTTGCCTAAAATCACATTCCAAGTAGTACTCAAGATGATCTTACATTTTTCCCCTTTCACTAAGATTCTTCCTAAGTAGTCAGAGTTGAGGTGGAAGCATAAGCAATATATTCTCCAAAACAAATTCCAGAGGTTACCTTTTATTATTATTCATTATTTATGTATTTTACATTCCAGTCCCCTGTAATAAAAAGGACATTTTTGGGTGTTAGTTCTAGAAAGTCTTGTAGGTCTTCATAGAAGCATTCAACTTCAGCTTCTTCAGTGTTACCGATCTGGGCACAGACTTAGATTACTGTGATATTGAATGGTTTGCCTTGGAAACAAAGAGAGGTCATTCTGTCATTCTTGAGATTGCATCCAAGTACTGTATTTCAGACTCTTGTTCACTATGATGGCTACTCCATTTCTTCTAAGGGATCCTTGCCCTTAGATACAGTAGTAGATATAGTAGTAGATATAATGGTCATCTGAGTTAAATTCACCCATTCCAGTCCATTTTAGTTCGCTGATTCCTAAAATGTCGTTGTTCACTCTTGCCATCTCCTGTTTGACTGCTTCCAATATACCTTGATTCATGGACCTAACATTCCAGGTTCCTATGCAATATTGCTCTTTACAGCATCAGACCTTGCTTCCATCACCAGTCACATCCACAACTGGGTGTTGTTTTCACTTCGGCTCCATCTCTTCATTCTTTCTGGAGTTATTTCTCCACTGATCTCCAGTAGCATATTGGGCACCTACCGACCTGGGAAGTTCATCTTTCAGTGTCCAATCTTTTTCCTTTTCATACTGTTCATGGGGTTCTCAGTGCAAGAATACTGAAGTGATTTGCCATTCCCTTCTCCCAGTGGACCACATTTTTGTCAGAACTCTCCACCATGACCCATTCATCTTGGGTGGCCCTACAGGGCATGACTCATAGTTCACTGAGTTAGACAAGGCTGTGGCCCATGTGATCACTTTGATTTCATTTCAGTTTTCTGTGATTGTGGTTTTAATTCTGTCTGCCCTCTGATGGAGAGGGATAAGAGGCTTATGGAAGCTTCTTGATGGGAGAGACTGACTGAGGGGGAGACTGGGACTTATTCTGATGGGTGGGGCCATGCTCAGTAAATCTTTAATACAATTTTCTGTTGATGGGTGAGGCTGTGTTCCCTCCCTGTTACTTGACCTGAGGCCAAACTATGGTGGAGGTGATGAAGATAATGTGACCTCCTTCAAAAGGTCCCATGCAGGCACTGGTCCATGCAGTGCTCCCAACCCTGCAGCAGGCCACCGCCGACCCACACCTCTGCCGGACACTCATGGGCAAGTCTGGGTCAGTCTCTTGTGGGGTCACTGCTCCTTTCCACTGGGTGCTGGTGCACACAAGAGTCTGTTTCTCCCCAGTCCTGTGTAAGTTCTGATAGCTCTATGGTGGGATTAATGGTGACTTCCTCCAAGAGGGCTTAAGTCATACGTAGGTCTACTTCACCCAGAGTCCCTGCAGCAGCCCACTGCTGACCGTACCTCCACAGGAGACACTCAAACACAGTTCTGTCTCAGTCTCTGTGGGCTCTCTGGGTCCTGGTGTGCACAAGGTCTGTTTGAGCCCTCTGAGCGTCTCTGGAGGCTATGGGGTTTGATTCTAAACATAATCTTGCTCCTCCTACTGTCTTGCTGGGGTTTCTCCTTTGCCCTTGGACATGGGTTATCTCCTCAAATTCACTCTAGCGCTGTGTGGCCACTGCCCAGCACCTACCGTCTTGCTGGGGCTTCTCTGCCCTTGGATGTGGGATATCTCCTCAAAAGGATGCCCTTTTCAGTATAGGGGACTGCAATGCAAAAGTAGGAAGTCAATAAATACCTGGAGTAACAGGCACATTTGGCCTTTGAGTACAGATTGAAGCAGGGCAAAGGCTAACAGAGCCTTGCCAAGAGAACGCACTGGTCATAGCAAACACCCTCTTCCAACAACACAAGAGAAGACTCTACACATGAACGTCACCAGATGCTCAATACCGAAATCAGATTTATTTTATTATTTTCAGCCAAAGATGGAGAATCTCAATACAGTCAGCAAAAAAAAAAAAAAAAAAAGACGACCGGGAGCTGACTGTGGCTCAGATCATGAACACCTTATTGCTAAATTCAGACCGAAATTGAAGAAAGTAGGGAAAACCACTAGACCTTTCAGATTTGACCTAAATCAAATGACTTGTGATTATACAGTGGAAGTGAGAAATATATTCAAGGGATTATATCTAGTAGACAGAATGCCTGAAGAACTATGGAGGGAGATTTGTGACATTGTACAAGAGGCAGGGATCAAGACCATCCCCAAGAAAAAGAAATACAAAAGGGCAAAATGTTTGTCTAAGAATGTCTTACAAATAGATGGAGAAAAGGAAAGGTATATCCATTTGAATGCACAGTTCCAAAGAAAGCAAGAGAGATAAGAAAGCCTTCCTCAGCAATCAATGCAAAGAAATAGAAAAAGACAGTAGAATGGGAAAGACTACAGATTTCTTCAAGAAAATTAGAGATACCAAGGGAACATTTCATGCAAAGATGGGCACAATAAAGGATGGAAATGGTGTGGACATAACAGAAGCAGAAGATAGTAAGAAGAGGTGGCAGGAATACACAGAAGAACTGTACAAAAAAGATCCTCATCACCCATATAATCACAATGGTGTGATCACTCACCTAGAGCAAGACATCCTGGAATGCAAAGTCAAGTGGGCTTTAGGAAGCATCACTGCGAACAAAATTAGTGGGCGTCTTGGAATTCCAGTTGAGCTCTTTCAAATCCTAAAAGATGGTGCCATTAAATTGCTGCACTCAATATGCCAGAAAATTCAGAAAACTCAGCAATGGCCATAGAACCGGAAAAGGTCAGTTTTCATTCCAATCCCAAAGAAAGGCAATGCCAAAGAATATTCAAACTACTGCACAATTGCACTCATCTCACATGCTAGTATGGTAATGCTCAAACTTCTCCAAGTCAGGCTTCAACAGTACATGAACCATGAACTTCCAGATGTTCAAACTGGTTTAAGAAAAGGCAGAGGAACCAGAGATCAAATTGCCAACATCCGTTGGATCATCCAAAAAAGCAAGAGTTCCAGAAAAGCATCTACTTCTGCTTTACTGACTATGCCAAAGCTTCTGACTGTGTGGATCACAACAAACTGTGGAAAATTCTTAAAGAGATGGGAATACCAGACCATCCGGCCTCCCTCTTGAGAAATCTGTATGCAGGTCAGAAAGCAAAAGTTAAAAATGGATATGGAACAACAGACTGGTTCCAAATCGGGAAAGTAGTACTTCAAGGCTGTATATTGTTACCCTGCTTATTTAACTTATATGCAGAGTACATCATGAGAAATGCTGGACTGGATAAAGAACAAGCTGAAATCAAGATTGCTGGGAGAAATATCAGTAACCTCAGATATGCAGATAACACCACACTTATGGCCAAAAGCACATTAGAACTAAAGAGCCTCTTGATGAAAATTAAAGAGGAGAGTGAAAAAGTTGGCTTACAGCTCAACATCAGAAAACTAAGATCATGGCATCTAGTCCCATCAATTCATGGCAAATAGATGGTGAAACAATGGAAACAGTGTGAGACTTTATATTTTTGGGCTCCAAAATCACTGCAGATGGTGACTGCAGGTACAAAATTAAAAGACACTTGCTCCTTGGAAGAAAAGTTTTGACCAAGCTCGATAGCATATTAAAAAGCAGAGACAGTACTTTGCCAACAGAGGTCCATCTGATCAAAGCTTGTCTTTTTTTTTTTTTTTTTTCAGTAGTCATGTATGGATTTGAGAGTTGGACTATAAAGAAAGCTGAGCACTGAAAAAATGATACTTTCAAACTGTGGTGTTGGAGAAGACTCTTGAGAACCCCTTGGACTGCAAGGAGATCCAACCAGTTCATCTTAAAGGAGATCAGTCCTGTATATTCACTGGAAGGACTGATGCTGAAGGTGAAACGCCAATACTTTGGCCACTTGATGTGAAGAACCAACTCATTGGAAAATACCCTGATTCTGGGAAAGATTGAAGGCGGGAAGAGAAGGGGGCAACAGAGGATGAAATGGCTGGATAGCACCACCAACTCAATGGACATGAGTTTGAGTAAGCTCTGCAAGTTGTTGATGAACAGGGAAGCCTGGCATGCTGCAGTCCATGGGGTCACAAAGAGTCGGACACAATTGAGCTGAACTCAACTGATTTGGCATTTTGGAGAATAATTATTTAGGAACAATTTTATATTAACTAAACTTCTCTTTTATTAGGTAGACACAGTGCTATGACAGTGCTAGAACCTAAATAAAAATTTGCTGCTTGGTTAATTGTTTTAGAACAGAGTATTATGATGATCACCAACATGTCTGATTATTTTTTTGCATTTTTTCATCTCCTTGAGAATATAGGAGATGTGTTGGTAGTTTAGTTGCTAAGTCATATCTGATTATTGTGACCTCATGGACTGTAATCCACCAGGCTCCTCTGTTCATAGGAGGTGTAGTGAATTGTGTTTTAAGAACAATTTAATTTGTTTTAACTTCATGTTGAAACATTTAGCACCTGAGAGTCAACTGGTGATTTTCCACTTTCTTTTTCTTAGGATACCAAGATAATCGCGACATTTATCAATATCAATATCCAAACACTTGCAGTGTTTTTGAATGAGAAGTCACTGGAAGGTCATTCTCCTAGAGAATTGCCCAGACTACAGTGAAAAATGTATCTTGGTTGTTGTAAGTCACTTATTTTTGTATTGTTACTGAAGGACTCAAGGATAACTTATTTTAGTCTGAGAAACGGCAATGCCAGTTTCTCAGTGGAACATTTGTCAGCGGCACCAATAGAAGGTTTGTGTGTGCATGTGTGTGTGTGCGTGCTGAACAAACATAAGTAATGTGACCTAAAGAACTGTCGGTGAGTAAATTGAATGACACCATTGTGTGAATGAGAAAACCAAAATGGAGATGACAGATGACATTTTGGGTGTGAAGAACTTCCATAAAAACCAAAGCTACTGATGTCAGAAATCCCCTCTTATGATATTTTCCCAGGTGCTTCAGATTTTACATAAATATGGCTTGTTGAACATTACCAGAGCTGTTAAAAAGCACCTCATATTCTGTTTCCAAATCCTAACTCATCCTTTCTCTCTCAGAAGATTAATTGGTATTCTATAATGTTATTTCATTTGGCTGTCCATCACTTTCACAGTCACTCAATCTGGAAACCAAGAGGTAACTGATTTTTTTTTTCTCCCCTTGCCCATTCATCCAGAGACAAATCTTAACAGATTCCAATTCTTTAACATAGTTCAGCTGTTCTCTTGCTAAACTGCTCTTGTGCTACTTCATTGTTTCTTTCTTGATATAACCAATTAACTAGCTTTCTTATATCCATTCAACCTTTAACCAAGCCCCTACAAAATCCTTCAGAGAAGTATTTCTAAATTGTGAATCTTATCCCGTTACTTCCATTTTTGAAATCTTCCATGATTCTCATACTTTCTATGAGAATTTTTGATGATATCCTACACCTGTAAGATACTTTAAAAAAAAAATTACTTTGAAAAAATGAGTTTAGGAGTCACATTTGGTAATGAAAGAAAGATATAGATGTATCAAACAACTTAAAAAAACTTGATTAATCTTATTTAATTGGTATTTTTTAAGTTTATTCAAGAGTGCTGCTCTTGCCAAGGCACTTCAGTCGCGTCTGACTCTGTGCGACCCCATAGACGGCAGCCCACCAGGCTCTGCCGTCGCTGGTATTCTCCAGTCAAGAACAATGGAGTGGGTTGCCATTTTCTTCTCCAGTGCATGAAAGTGAAAAGTGAAAGTGAAGTTTCTCAGTCGTGTCCGACTCTTCGAGACCCCATGGATTGCAGCCTACCAGGCTCCTCCTTCCGTGGGATTCTCCAGGCAAGAGTACTGGAGTGGGCTGCCATTGCCTGCTCCTACTCAAGAGTGAACCCCTTTTATTCATTTATAATATCTTTTAACACCTTGCAGATCTGCTTTTCCAGATGGACCCCAGGATAAATATCAATTTCTTAAAGTGTCATTCTAGCCCCTATTGCTTCTCCAGACCTATCTCTAAGGCTTTAGTTTTATGCTCTGGGAATTACAAAATGCTCTAGTCATGGCACAGTCCTAGTTATTTCTCACCATCTTCTGTTTGCTTTTGAGGTGTATCTAGAATGCCTACCCTACCAAAACATTATATTCTTAATTGCTATTAAATCTCTATGTTTCAGCTCAGCTATAAACTACTCAGAGAAGCTCTTCTTTATATTTCCCCATTTCTGGCATTATGATTTTGGTAATAAGTACTAATTACCTAAGCATGTGTCTTTATAAACTTCTGAGAGTAAGGGTCATCTCTTTTTTTCTTGCATTTCAGTGCCTGAGAGGTATTTTGTATTCAATAAATATTTATAGAATGAATGAACAATGAATATATAAACCTACTGTATTAAATTATATCAATGACCATTTATTATACATCAATGTGAATAGTCTTAAAATGAATTGTAAGTCATTTCATTCCAGGCTCTCTGTTTTGAACTTGATCAACTTTTCTAAAGATCCAAATCAATATTATAAAATTTCCATAGTGCACTCACAATATATAAATTTCTTATGACCAGTTAAAATTATAATCCTCAGCTGTCTGCAGGTCTTTTTGTGTGTTTGCTTTAATCATCTTTATTAAATGCATTTTTAACGAAGAGGGTTGGGGAATTTAGGTTGAATATAAAAGGTTGTTGAGATGATAAAGAATATGCTTTCCATGGAGGAGACCCGAGTTCTACCCCTGGGTAGGGAGGATCCCCTGAAGAAGGGAATGGCAACTGTCTCCAGTATTCTTGCCTGGAAAATGCCACAGATGGAGGAGCCTGGTGGGCTACAGTCCACGGGGTCACAAAGAATCAGACACGCCTGAGCAACTAACACAAACAGCAAAAGCTGCTGTGCTGTCCTGTGTTTAATTGCTCAGTCATGTCCACGTCTTTGCAATCCTATGGACTGTAGCCCACCAGGCTCCTCTGTCCATGGGGTTTTTCCATGGAAGAATACTGATGTGAGTTGCCATGCCCTCCTCCAGGGGATCTTCCCAAACCAGGGATGGAACCCAGGTCTCCCACATTACAGGCAGATTCTTTATCATCTGAGCCAACAGGGAAGCCCTGAACTAAATTTGTCATAGTCTAGAAAGTTATCAGAGTATGTTTAAATGGATTACATGAGTTTCCTTTTGTGAGGTAGGCTTCCTCTCAGAATTTTGGGCCACTTGTAGTTTTTGCCTTACTGCTTTTGCTTCTATTTCCCCAGATAACAAGATGCAGTTATTTCTCCTGTGGACTCCTTAACTTTTGTTATCTTGCCTTGATGCTGTGCCTCCATCTCCAGCTTCTTCTGACTCCTTTTAACCAGATTTAGTCTGCATTTAAGTAACATATCTATGAAATCCCAGAATCTTTATTTGTAGAAACTGTCCCTGAAAGTGGCCCTTGACTCTTGCTCTTTGTTTAAGGTATCCACTTTGAGGTTCTACAAGTGCTACACCCTTCTGAACCTATCCTCTTCTCTTTCTCATTCCATCACAACCAGTTTTCTTCCTTTTTACTGTTTCTCTTAGCACAACATCATTCTTGCAATCGCCTATATATGAAAAATCTGATTTTCGTAAGTCTTCTTTTTCTACCTAAAAACTCAAGTTCATATAGTTTCTATCTTTGCATTATGGATAGAATCTTCAGCCTCCAGTATATATTTTTTATCACTAACTTTTTTGTAGGCTGTACAACAGAATCCACACCCCCCTGCCCCATATCAATTGGTTTTATTTTTCAGTATCTTGAACAAACTGATAGTTTTACTACACTAAATCTAAAATCATAATTTTCAGTAGCAGTCTAATGATATTTTAACTGATTCATAGCTATAATCTTATATAAAATAACTAAAGAAATAAATGTAAAACACCTCATTCTGTGTGTAATAATATGCTTTACCCTGAGTAATCTTAATTGGATTACTGGAATTTATTTTTCTCAAAATTAGACAGTATAAGACTGTTATTTCAAGTTGGGAATTAGGTTATTATGGCTATGATATAAATCTTTGGTTTTTAATGAATAATCTGTTTTTGTACTGAAGAAGACAAAAACATATCCTTATAATACATTCTAAAATTATCTCTCTCTATTTTTCTATATATTGTGCATTTCTTCATAACTGTCATAGATTTGCTGTGCTTTAATTCCTTATCTGTATATTTCTTTTCTTTACCATTTTTTTCTTTATCATTTTTTTTTTAGTGAACTACTTATCACAACTTTGTTGAAAGAAAATAACTATTGATAATTGTCTGAAGGTTATGTCGTCTATTCATTCTTACCTTTGAGTCTGTTTCTGATTAAGTAAATCCACAAAAGAATGTTATGCCTAGACCATATAGTTTTGGTTCACCAAGTTAGGACTGCCAAGCCAGATCACAGTTTTGCTGAGATACAGATTTTTTCATCTCTTGAGGGGACTATTCAGGATTTGAGGTGCAGAATCTCTTAGATTGGTTACTCTGTTCATAGCAGTAAAAGAGAAGGGTACAGTACACAAATACAGGGTTATAATTCTCTGTATGTATGTTGTTTTGAACCTGATTATAAAACACTCTAGAAAGTTTTTAAATAAAATTTTCTGTGATATTATGGCATGTATTTATATTGAGCTATAATATTATGTAAAAGTTGATACTATAATTATACCATGTCTTTAAAAATCTAACTTACTGAAAACTTCCCAGATGGCTCAGCAATAAAGAATCTGCCTGCAAAGCAGAAGATGTAGGTTCAATCCTTGGATCAGGAAAGTCCCCTGAGGAAAGAAAAGGCAACCCACTCCAGTAATTTTGCCTGAAAAATCCCATGCACAGAGGAACCTGGCAGGCTACAGTCCATGGGGTTGTAAAGAATCAAACACAACTTAGTGACTAAAATAACAACCAGGGAAACAAATAATTATAGATTTTATGTATATTCTAACTGCAAGGGCTTGGTATACCTGGTTATGGAGAAAAAGACAAGTTTGAAACCCATAGGCCATCAGGAAGGGCAAGATGAAACTTTTAGACATGAGCTAAAGCCTCTATTTGTAGGTAGTATTTCTTTTTCCTTAGGGAAGCCTTTGTTCTACTTATAAAGACTTTGAATTCACTGAATCAGGCCCATTCAGATTATCTAAGATAATCTAACTTACTTAAAGTTAATTGTTTATGGACTTTTATCACATTATATCTACTACTGTAGGCAAGAATCCCTTAGAAGAAATTTAGTAGTCCTCATGGTGAACATAAGAGTCCAAAATGCAGTACTTGGGTACAGTTTCAAAAATGACAGAATGATCTTGGTTTGTTTCCAAGGCAAACCATTCAATATCACAGTAATCCAAGTCTATGCTCCAAACACTAATGCCAAAGAAGCTGAAGTTGAACTATTCTATGAAGACTTACAAGACCTTCTAAAACTAAAACCAAAAAAAAAAAAAAGATGTTTCATCACAGGTGACTGAAATGCGAAAGTTGAAAGTCAGGAGATACATAGAGTAAGAGGAAAGTTTGGCCTTGGAGTACAAAATGAAGAAGGGTAAAGGCTAACAGCTTTGCCAAGAGAACACACTGGTCATAGCAAACACCCTCTTCCAACAACACAAGAAATGACTACACATGGACATCACCAGACTGACAATACTGAAATCAATTGACTATATTCTTTGCAACTGAAGATGAAGAAGCTTTATACCATGAGAAAAAACAAGACTGGGAGCTGACTGTGGCTCAGATTGTGAACTCCTTATTGCAAAATTCAGACTTAAATTGAAGAAAGTAGCGAAAATCAGGGTTAACCTATAATAAATCCCTTATGATTATATAGCAGAAGTGACAAATAGATTCGAGGGATTAAATCTGATAGAATGCCTGAATAACAACAGATGGAGATTCACAGCATTGTACAGGAGGTGGTGATCAAAACGATCCCCAATAAGAGGAAATGCAAAAAAGGCAAAATGGTTTTCTGAAGAGACCTTACAAATAGATGTGTAAAGAGAAGCAAAAGGCAAAGGAGAAAAGGAAAGATATACCCATCTAGATGCAGAGTTTCAAAGAATAACAAGAAGAGACAAGAAAGCTTTCCTAAGAGACCAGAAGGAAAACAATAGAATGGGAAAGATGAAAGATCTCTTCAAAATAATTAGAGACACTCAGGGAATATTTCATGCAAAGATGGGCACAATAAAGGACAGACATGGTATGGACCTAACAGAAGCAGAAGATATTAAGAAGAGGTGGCAAGAATACACAGAAGAACTACAAAATAGATCTTAATGACCCAGATAACCACGATGGTATGATCACTCACCTAGAGCCAGACATTCCGGAATGTGAAGTCAAGTGGGCCTTAGAAAGCATCACTACCAACAAAGCTAGTAGAGGTGATGGAATACCAGCTGAGTTGGTTCCAATCCTAAAAGATGATGCCGTTAAAGTACTGCATTCAGTATGCCAGCAAATTTGGAAAACACAGCAGTGTCCACAGTACTGGAAAAGTTCAATTTTCATTCTAATCCCAAAGAAGGGCAATGCCAAAGAAAGTTGACACTGCAACACAATTGCACTCATCTCACATGCTAGCAAGGTAATGCTCAAAATCCTTCAAGCTAGGCTTCAACCGTACATGAACTGAGAACTTCCAGATATGCAAGCTGAATTTAGTAAAGCCAGAGGAACCAGAGATCAAATTGCCAACAATTGTTGGATCATAGAAAAAATAAGAGAATTCCCGAAAAACATCTGCTTCATTGACTATACTAAAGCCTTTTACTGCGTGGATCACAACAAAGTGTGGAAAATTCTTCAAAAGATGGGAATACCAGACTACCTTACCTGCCTCCTGAGAAATCTATGCAGTCCAAGAAGCAACAGTTAGAAGCAAACAAGGAATGACAGACTGGTTCAAATTGGGAAAGCAGTGTGTCAAGGTTCTATATTATCACCCTGCTTATGTAACTTATATGCAGAATACATAATGCTAAATGCCTGGCTAGATGAACCACAAGCTGGAATCATGATTGCCAAGGAGAAGTATCAACAACCTCAAATATGCAGATGATACCACCTTAATGGAAGGAAAGAAAGAGGAACTAAAGAGCCTCTTGATGAAGGGAAAGAGAAGAGTGAAAAATGCTGGCTTAAAACTCAACATTCAAAAACTAAGATCATGGTATCTGGTCCCATCATTCATAACATATAGTTGGGGAAACAACGGAAACAGTGAAAGACTTTATTTTAATGGGCTCCAATATTACTGTGGACAGTGACTGCAGCCATGAAATTAAAAGACACTTGCTCCTTAGAATAAAGGCCATGACAAAACTAGATAGCATATTAAAAAGTGAATACTTCACTTTGCTGACAAAGGTCTATATTGTCAAAGCTATATATATATTTTTTTTCCCCATTATTCATGTATGGATGTGAGAGTTGGACCATAAAGAAGCCTGAGCTCCAAAGAATTGATAGTTTTGAACTGTGGTGTTGGAGAAGAATCTTGAGAGTCCCTTTGACTTCAAGGAAATCAACTCAGTCCATCCTAAAGGAAATCAACCCTGAATATTCATTGGAAGGACTGATGCTGAAGCTGAAGCTTCAATACTTTGACCACCTTATGCGAAGAGCTGACTCACTGGAAAAGACCCTGATGCTGGGAAAGATAGAAGGCAGGAGGAGAACAAGGTGACATAGGATGAGATAGTTGGATCACATCACTGATTCGATGGACATGACTTTCAGCACACTCTGGGAGTTAATGGTGGACAGGGAAGCCTGGTGCAGTCCATGAGATTGCAAAGAGTTGGACATGACTGAGAGACTGAATTGAACAGGTGTTTCTTCTGTGAGTTTCTTATCATGAGGAAATTGCAGTCTTGGAGCTGTCAGCTTTGACCTTTATCTGATTCCCAGGCAGTGTTGCAGAAATTCTGTGGCTTGTCTTAGTTGGCATCATCCCAAGGCTGCCTTCATCCACCCTATGCTCATTAGCCTTGTGAATATCTGAGATCAGCATTAAGGCTTTACACTCATAAATAAAAGGCAGCAGGTGATGCTAGTTCTGTAATCTAAATTTGAAAAGAGAAAGTATATCCAAGAAAACTCTGTATCAAATTTCTCTTTAAAGATTAGTTTACAAAGAAGGAGGTTTGATTGGTTACCTGGTAAAAGAAAATGACTGGGGACCAAAGATGTATAATTTTAAAAAGGGTCAATTTAGGGAGAAGACTGGAATGCGAACCCTCCTCCTGCTCCTTCCCCCTTTTCTCCTTCCCCTCCTCCCTCCCTTTCATAACAGTCTGAATTTGCTTATAGCCTGTAAAATTATGTGAATGTTTTACCAAAAAATGAGAGATGAAAGCTACCAGTTCTCTTTCAGCTTAGATTTGGAAGATACATAACTTCACTTGGGTTTCATTCTACTGCTTAATGGAAGTCAAAATGAATGTATGGCAAAGGAGTAATTGTAACTAACCTTATTTAGTGGCTATCTTTTGTTCAGAAATACTTATTCCATATTTACCATATTAAGCAAAAAAAAAAAAAACATTGGTGATATGGTACTGAAGACATATTTTATTCAAAATATCTATTTGGATCTTTAATATGTCAAACAAATATATCCCATATGTCATTGGTGATTTTTAGTTGCTAAGTTGTGTCCGACTCTTGAGACCCCATGTACCCTGCCAGACTCCTCCATCCATGGGATTTCCCAGGCAAGATTACTGGAGTGGATTGCCATTTCCTTCTCCAAGGGATTTTCACAATCCAGGGACCTAACCCGGCTCTCCTGCATTGCAGTCAGATTCTTTACCATCTGAGCTATCAGGGAATCCCTCATGTCACTGTGCTATATCTAATAATGAATACAAATATTAGTCAAAATATCTCTTCAAAATATTGTTCTAAATGATGATGTTAGTGATTAAAAACTTTAGGGAGCTCTGTGCATCTATAATAAGGGGAGCATAATTTAATTTGGGGGAATCAAAGAATAATTTATGGACTGCTAATGAAGGTTAAATACAAGTGACAAGGTGAAGTAGTCGAGTATGTGGGATTGCAGGCAGAGGTAGCATGTGCAAATACTGGTATAAAAATAGATGAGTATTCAGTTTGACTAGTTGTGCTACTAAATTGCATGAATTAAGAGAGTGGTTAGAAATGAGTTACAAGAGGCAAGTTAGAACAGGCAGTTCTGGATCTTGAAATCCATAGTAAAGATCTTAGTTTTTTTCTTATATTCAGTCATGGGCTCATAGTGTTAAGAACTGATATGTTTATGTTTAAAGTTTACAGTGGCTACCTAGTACACAATGAATTGGGGGAAACAACTGTATATTTGGAGAATATTTAAATCAAGATTTCAGTAATTCAGAAAAGAAATGCTGGTAGCTTTGTCTGGTAATTAAAGATGGAGATGGATAGGGGCTCACAGATGAGAATTTTTTTATTTTTTAAGTAAAATCAACAGAACTTGGTGAATTTTTGGACAGAGTTATTAGTGAAGGAGCTTTGTCAAGGGTATAGCTTTCTCAGATTCTGGAATTTTCTTTCCAGGTATCTGACTTGGGAAGCTAAGTGAATTTTTGACATATGATTCTTCAGTGTCTTTCACATTTCTGAGTTGAAATGTTAAGTGACCTCTTAGATGTATGGGATATATAAGGTGGACATTTTACTGCTTTGAATTTTATTTAATTAATAGCTTATTTTATAAATCCAGCTTAGGATATATTGTTATATGTACATATATGTTTATCATCTCAGTTATTATTTAGCAACTTATTATACTGTATCTTTCAAAGTATGTTTTAAACTGAATTAACACAACTCCCAAAAATTGCCTGCAGTTTTAACTTTCTCCTGGAATTAGGTTATGTCTATTAGTCTCATCTATTTCAACACAATACTTCTTCGAATTCATATTCTACAACTCTGTTAGACTGTGGCATTTTCTTTTCCCCAGGTTCTTCCTACAGAAATAAAAACATACTTAAAAATTATAATAATACAATATAGTATTTATTTATTATGTTATCTGGAAATACAAATAGTACAAATAATATTTGTTTCTGAAATTAAGTGGAAAAGAAAATTTTTTCTCTTCTTCAAAGAATGAAAGAACGGAATTTAAAAATCTGTGTTATCTAAGTGAGATGATGTATGAGTTGGCGCTTTTTCATCTTAAAATACATTTCTCAGGTAACAATATCTAATATAGGTTTTTAATCAAAGTTTAACAGTAACAGCAAGGACATTATTCTGTGCTGTAGAAGGAAATATATTTTGTTGCTTACAATAACTTAAAAGTCAAAGAAAATATTTCCTAAGTATAATGTGAGCATACTTGCCAGTTTGACTCTCCTGCTTTATACTTATATTTATATAAGTATTTATATACTTTTTTCTAACTATTCGTTTATTCTCAGCATCACCCCTATTTGGATAATAAATTGTATGGTCATCTTATTTAACCATCATGAATTCTCTTTTTGTGCAGTATCCATGAATTTTCCAAAGTCTGTCTTAAAACTACACATTTTTGTAGATGATAAAATAATGTAAGAAATGCTATATATTTGTTACACCTTATGTAATGTACCATCTGCTTTTATTAATATACATCCTTAACTCTTTTATATTTGCCTCTTAAATTATTTTTATTTTTTCTTAAATTATTCTAATTGTGCCTTACTCCTTTTTTGTTTTTTGTTTGCTTTTTCTCCCCATCATCAGGGTAACGTTATGTTCAGTTGGCATTCATATCCTTTCACTATTTACTTCTCTCTCTCTGGATCTTCTCCAGTATCATTCTTGAAATGCGATGACCAGAAGTGCTTGCAGTATTCAAGGTACAGGTTCACTAAGGTTTTCTACAAGAATAGGATAACGTGAGCTCTTTGGGGTTTCCTGTTGCTTTTATGTTTGCTGGCTTCCAAGAGCTCTCCTGAGGGTGTTAGGTATTGTGTTGGTGCCTTTGTCTACTGCATTTCATTGGCTTGATGTCCACAGGGATGAAGCTCCAGCTTCCCATATTGATACTCTTCATATTGTCTTAAGGGTGCCACAGACGCCCTCAGCTGCTGTTATAAGCTGGCAATTCAAATATCCCTTTTGCCACTGCCTGAATGAAGCCCATTCTGACAGAAGGAATGTGGACGAATGAAGATGTCAAGCTCTCTTTAAGGTCACTACCTTTGTCCTAGCCATAAGTATTCTGTAAACTGATGTTTTCTACCCCTAACAATTGCAGTATTCAAATGAAATGGTAATTTTTCTCTAAAAAGAAAGGGCATATGTCTCTGAAAACAGGCAGTTTAAAACTCCTTTGGATTTCTTCCACATAAATCAAACGAATCTCTCCATTGTTTCTTACATAAAACTCGAATGTTCTATAGTTAATTTATAGTTAGCATATACTTTTTAGGGCATTATGATATTAAATAGAAATTTAAAACACTGTTTTCTGAGCTGAAATGTATTGTTTTACTTCTTAGGCAAAAATTGCTATAGTTTGCAGGAGCGTTACCTCCATGAGTTTTTCTTTTTTTTTCCTCTAGTAATGGGAGGCTTTAAAGTTCTATTTAAGGAGACTTTGTCAGTGTTTTACAGGCTGAAATTGCTAAGGAGAAGAACAATCTGGAGTCATTTTCTCTTAAAAGATAAGGACAAAATTCTTTCTGTGTGTCTTTAGTTACTGTCTCAGTTTGTCCAACTTTAGGAAAGAGATTTGTTACAAGTAACTGAGAATAAAGGTACTAGCCTACACCACTTTTATGTAAGACTCTCCATAACTAAGTTAAGCACTTCAAGAATGCTTACTTTTCTTTTTTTTTTAGTTATTTATTTTAATTGGAGGCTAATTATTTTACAACATTGTGGTGGGTTTTGCCATACATTGGCATGAATTAGCCATGGATATACATGTATCCCACCATCCTGAACCCCCTCACCTACCTCCCTCCCCACCCCATCCCTCTGGGTTGTCCCAGAGCACTAGGGTTGGGTGCCCTGCTTTAAGCATCGAATTTGCACTGGTCATCTATTTGACATATATTAATATACATGTTTCAATGCTATTCTCTCATATTGTCCCACCCTCACCTCTCCCACATAGTCCAAAAGTCTGTTCTTTACATCTGTGTCTTTTTTGTTGTACAAATATGTAATGGAATATTACTCTGCTATAAAAAGAATGCATTTGAGTCAGTTCTAATGAGGTGAATGACACTGGAGCCTATTATACAGAGTGAAGTAAGCCAGAAAGAGAAACACTAATACAGTATATTAATGCATATATATGAAATTTAGAAAGATGATATCAACGACCCTATATGAAAGAATGCTTATTTTTCATTATAAATGTAGAGAGCATCGACAACATGTCTCAACAAACTCAAAGAAAATATTATGAATAAATGAAAATACTGTATCCAGATTATAGAGTATACTATTTGCACACATAAGTGTATAAAATTATAACCAGAAAATATTTAATAGTGATCCTTTTTTAATAGTTTAGGATTGGTACACACAACAAAGGATGGGTTTTAAGGCAAGGGATTCGAAGAGTCTTAAGGTGTAAACTCCCTATTTATGCTATTTACTGAAGAATTCTGCTTCATTGACAACATGAAAGGCTCTAACTGTGTGGATCACAAAAAATGTGGAAAATTCTTAAAGAGATGGGAATACCAGAATACCTTTCCTGTATCCTGAGAAATCTGTATGCAGGTCAAGAACAACAGTTAGAACTTGACATGGAACAGCAGACTGGCTCCAAATTGGGGAAAGGAGTATGTCAATGCTATATATTGTCAGCCTGATTATTTAACTTACATGCAAAGTACATGATGTGAAATGCCAGGCTGAATGAAGCATAACATAGAATCAAGATTGCCAGGAGAAATATCAACAGCCTCAGATATGCAGATTATACCACTCTAATGGCAGAAAGTGAAGAAGAACTGAAGAGTTTCTTGATGAAAGTGAGAGAAGAATGAAAAAGCTATCTTAAAATTCACTGTTCAAAAAAACTAAGATTATGGCTGTGTTGTGTTCAGTCGTGTCCAAGTTTTAGTGACCCCATGGACTGAGGCCCACCAGGCTCCTCTGTCCATGGGGATTCTCCAGGCAAGAATACTGGAGTGGGTTGCCATGTCCTCCTCCAGGGAATCTTCCCAATCCAGGGATCGAACCCAGGTGTCCTGTATTGCAGGCAAATTCTTTACCATCTGAGTCATCAGGGAAGCAATCCAGTTCCATCACTTCATGGCAAATAGATGGAGAAATAATGGAAAGAGTGACAGACTTTATTTTCTTAGGCTCCAAAATCACCGTGGATGGTGACTGCAGCCGTGAAATTAAAAGACACTTGCTCCTTGGAAGGAAAGCTATGACAAACCTAGAGAGTGTGTTAAAAAGCAGAGACATCACTTTTGTCAACAAAAGTCTGTGCAGTCAAAGCTATGGTTGTTTCAGTACTCATGTGTAGATATGAGTTGAACCATAAAGAAGGGTAAGTGCCAGAGAACTGATGCTTTTGAATGGTGGTGCTGGAGAAGACTCTTGAGAGTCCCTTGGACTGCAAGATCAAACCAGTAAATCCTAAAGGAAATCAACCCTGGGTTCTCCAGAGAAAAAGGTAGACTGCTAACATGAGAAAGTTCTTGTCCAAACTGCTCCTAGATTATATATGGAGACAGTTCAGAAGGAGGATTCCAGAAAGCTCCAGAGGGTATGTGCAGTGACTTGCCAAAGGACATGTAGGGAATTGGTTGCAGATCCTAGACAAAGACCCCAGTTTTCTAGATTCAGCCCTTAGTTCTTTCTGCAGTCCTCCCTGGGTCTTGGCATTTGGGAACTTGTCTGCTTAGCACTTTTGGCCTCTCCTCCTTGACTGTGCTTCCCTGGAGTGAAGCTCACTCAGGCATCTCAGAGTACAACTCCAACTCTGCTTAGAAGAGAATAAATGAGTATAAGAGGTAAGCACTGACCTCACACATTCTGTCCTCACCCACTTAGCACCTGTGACCAGGAAGGATGCCAGGCTGAGGTGCACTGTGGTGAATGAGAAAGGATCTCTGCTCCTTGGGGGACAGGAGTTTATAGACTATGTGTGGATATAGGCATGGGGAGAGAAATATTACTGCAGTGTTGAACTGACATCATCTTTATTTTACATATTAAAATACTCTGCAAAAAAGTAAAATGGCTTGTCTGAGGTCACAGAACTAAGTGGCAGAGTCAGTATTGAACCCTAGCATGCTGCATCCAAACATCTTTGTATCAATGTTATATGAGAAGTTACCTCCAGGTAGATTAAGATAGAAATGTTCAAAGAGAAATTCAAATGACCAAAAGAAATATATTGTGCAGTGCCCTTAGGAAGCATTCACAAGTCCTAGTCAGTAGTGTTAGATGATTAGAAATCTTTATATTTGCCTCATACCAACTATGGGTTGTTTAACCAGTGTTCTAGGATTGGGCAAAGCTTAAAATTATGACATTTATTTGATATAGGTGATTCAGAAAATAGCATTTTCTAAGAGGAGAAAAATACAAGAAATCACAGAATTTTTAAAAGTCTGCTTTTTTTTATTATATTCTGATTTTACCTCTTGTAAAAATAAGATAGAATATACAAGACATTTAAAGTCATAAAGAGAAAACCTCCATTTGTTTTATGCTGCCTGTTGTGGGCTAGCAAACATAATAGTTACTCATGTATTTAATCAGATCAGTTCAGTTCAGTCCACTCGCTCAGTTGCGTCTGACTCTCTGCAACCCCATGGACTGCAGCACGGCAGGTCTCCCTGTCTATCATCAACTCCCCAAGTGTGTTCAAACTCATGTGCATTGAGTTGGTGATGCTATCCAACTATCTCCTTCATCCCATGTCGTCCCCTTCTCCTCCTGCCTTTAATCTTCCCCAGCATCAGGGTCTTTTCAAATGAGTCAGTTCTTCCCATCAGGTGGTCAAAGTACTGGAGTTTCAGTTTCAGAATCAGTCCTTCCAATGAATATTCAGGACTGATTTCCTTTAGGATGGACTGGTTGGATCTTCTTGCTGTCCAAGGGACTCTCAAGAGTCTTCTCCAACACCACAGTTCAAAAGCATCAATTCTTCGGTGCTCAGCTTTCTTTACAGTCCAACTCTCACATCCATACATGTATTTCATAGATTTCAAATATTCCAAAATTTATAATTTTATCAGTTGAGCGTTTTGACTCTCTTAGGTATTTAGTGAATATGATATATATGGATAAATTGTAGTGTTTTTCTGATATTTGCAATGTAAAAGGGAGAGGATGATGAGCCTTAGAAAAAATAATTGCATATTTTTGCTGTGTTCTTGAGAATCAGTCAAGTAGAAAAAAAGGCTTTGTATAATCACAGGTTTCTTATACAGGTTTCTCAAACAGGGATGCTCATACCATTATTCATCTAAGCAAAAGAAATATGTTTGACCAATGAATATCTTAAGGGCACATATCATGAAAGAAACTTAGGGAACAATGGAAAGAAAAGTCTGTGTGATTTTTAAAAAATACAAATATATCATGTAAACAGCAAATGGAGAATAAAAGACATCTTCCAAACACACCCTACAGAAAATTAGTTAATGAATGCTCAGTTGTTAAGCCATGTCCAACTCTGCAGTACTAAGGAACATAGCCCTCCGGGGTTTCTCTGTCCATGGGATTTTCTAGGTAAGAATACTGGAATGGGTTGCCATTTCCTCCTCCAGGGGATCTTCCCAACCCAGGGATTGAACCCATGTTTCCTGTGGCTCCGGCATTGCCATGCAGATTTCTTTATCACTGAGTCACCTGGGAAGCCCAATTACTTAATATCACTCCATATTTCTTTGTCAAAATTTGGCATGTTTATTAACTGAATAGATTATATAAACTACTTTCCTGTTTCCAGGATATGATAATGCCTTTTTATTCAAGCAGCTTCCCACTAAGCACTTGTCATACAGTTTTCATTAAGTACTTTTTAATAGACAAAAGTCAAAAATCATTATTTTACTAATAATTGTATTGATTTTAGTAAGAAAAAGACATTTTTATTCAAGAAAAGAAGTGTTTCTAAGAAATTCCTAATATAGGTCCTTCACTCATTTTCTCTATTAACTTTGCATATTTTTATTCGATTATTGTTTTTCATATTTTATACTAAGCCATATTTTGCCTGTTTTATAGCTGTTATTATTTTCATTGAGCTTCCATGGTGGCTCAGACAACAAAGAATTTGCCTGCAATGCAGGAGACCTAGTTTTGATCCCTAGGTTGGGAAGATCCCCTGGAGGAGGGCATGGCAACCCACTCCAGTATTCTTGCCTGGAGAATCTCCATGGACAGAGGAGCCTGGTGGGCTACAGTTCATGGGGTTGCAAACAGTCGGACATGACTAAGCAGCTAAGTGCAGAATGTATTTTCACTATTTTTTTTTCCAGTTTAGAATAATAAATATTATTTCAGTATATATTAAAATTGTAGTGAATTTATGGAAAACTTAGTGATCTTTATAACTTTAAATCTGCTCATCCAAGAGCATGAACTGTTTTATTATTAAAAGTATATGCATGTTGTTTAATATGAATTAAAAATTCACTATAGAGTCATTTTTAGCTGCAATTTAAGCTGCATATTTTAAGCTTGGTTAGAAAATACTGTTTTTAGTTTTTGTTGCTCTTCATATTGGTATATTACTTTGAATTATGTTCTCTTTGCTGTTCTTTGGGAGGAATGTTAATGACTTGTGTAGTTGATATGTTAAAGTTGATTTTGTATTTAAAATGCTGAAATCATTTGTACTAATTTCATATTCTGTTTTTTACATAAATATTTATATCATCTCTAAATAATAGAATATGTGCTTCCTTATTATATGTATTCATATATTATTTGTTTTGCTTTGCCTGGTATGTTCTTGATATTTAGAGGGCATATTTGTGAAATTTCTCCATTGGAGATAATATTTGCTACGGATTTTCTAAAATTCTATTGGTCCTAAATAATTTTCCTTTGATTTTTAATTTGCCAAGAATTTTTAAAGCCATAATTGAAGTTTTTAATACTGTCAAATGCTAATACTCCCTCTCTTGAGTTAATTCATGTAATTTTTTTTCCATTAGCCTATTAGTTTAGTTAAACATAGAGGGTCATTTTAACACATCATTGGATTCAGTTAGCCAATATTTTATTTAGGGTTTTCACATCTAGTTATAACTGAAATAGGCTCCTCACTGCATCTTTTTCAGTATCAAGGTTTTATTTGATTTTAAAATGAAATAAAGAGTTTTATTGTTTATATTTTCTGTAAAGTTAAAAGAAGAATAATCTGTTCCTTCAAAGTTCAAAAGACCTTATTTGATAAAATGTCTGGAACTTGCTTCTTTCTTTTTGGAAGGTGATGCCATTTCTACTTCTTTAACATTCTTTGAAATATCTAAATTCTCTGGTTAATTTCCAGTGTTGGTATAGTGCATCTTTTCAAATTATTGTATCTAATAGAGGTCAAATTGCCAACATCTGCTGGATCATTGAAAAAGCAAGAGAGTTCCAGAAAAACATCTATTTCTGCTTTATTGACTATGACAAAGCCTTTGACTGTGTGGATCACAATAAACTGTGGAAAATTCTGAAAGAGATGAGCATACCAGACCACCTGATCTGCCTCTTGAGAAACCTATATGCAGGTCAGGAAGCAACACTTAGAACTGGACATGGAACAACAGACTGGTTCCAGATCAGAAAAGGAGTATGTCAAGGCTGGATATTGTCACCCTGCTTATTTAACTTATATGCAGAGTACTTCATAAGAAACACTGGGCTGGAAGAATCACAAGCTGGAATCAAGATTTCTGGGAGAAATATCAATAACCTCAGATATGCAGATGACACCACCCTTTTGGCAGAAAGTGAAGAGGAACTAAAAAGTCTCTTGATGAAAGTGAAAGAAGAGAGTGAAAAAGTTGGCTTAAAGCTCAACATTCAGAAAACTAAGATCATGGCATCTGGTCCCATCACTTCATGGCAAATAGATGGGGAAACAGTGGAAACAGTGTCAGACTATTTTGTTGGGCTCCTAAATCACTGCAGATGGTGATTGCAGCCACGAAATTAAAAGACACTTACTCCTTGGAAGGAAAGTTATGGCCAACCTAGACAGCATATTAAAAAGCAGAGACATTACTTTGACAACAAAGGTCCGTCTAGTCAAGCCAATGGTTTTTCCAGTGGTCATGTATGGATGTGAGAGTTGGACTGTGAAGAAAGCAGAGCACTGAATTGATGCTTTTAAACTGTGGCGTTGGAGAAGACCATTGAGAGTCCCTTAGACTGCAAGGAGATCCAACCAGTCCATCCTAAAGGAGATCAGTCCTGGGTGTTCATTGGAGGGACTGATGCTGAAGTTGAAACTCCAATACTGTGACCACCTCATGTGAAGAGTTGACTGATTGGAAAAGACCCTGATGCTGGGAGGGATTGGGGGCAGGAGGAGAAGGGGACAACAGAGGATGAGATGGCTGGATGGCATCACCCACTTGATGGACATGAGTTTGAGTGTACTCCTGGAGTTGGTGATGGACAGGGAGGCCTGGAGTGCTGCAATTCAGCACTCAGTCGTGCTGAGTGACTGAACTGAACTGAGTGACTGAGTGACTGAACTGAACTGAATTGAACTGAATAGCTATTTCTCTAAAGACTTCCCCATTTTAATCTTGAACTTTGTTAACTTTTATCTCTATTCTTTTCACTTACCAATTTTTGAAAATCAGTATAGATAATGTTTCCAAATAACCAAATATTTTATACTTATTATTACTGTCCTCTATTTCATTGATATCTATGTTTATTATCTCACTTTCATTTGAGATTACTCTCATGATCTTTTATCCCAAATTCTCATATTGAGTATTTTATATGTTGCTTTTTTCTATTTTCTAATAAATTTATTTATACCTTCAAAAATGTTGATAAGAACAGTAGAATTTTCATTCAGTCCCAAATATAATATTATATCCAATGGTTTTATTTTAAAGAAAGTTTGTAGAATTGTGAGACAAAAATTTGGATATTGATTTTTATAATTTTATTTAATTTTAATCAGAAATCAATGTATTCAATTATTTGATCTTGCATATGTGCTCAGTCATGTCCAACTATTTGCAAACCACGGACTATAGAATGCCAGGGCCCTCTGTCCATGGGATTATCCTGGCAAGAATATTGAAGTGGGTTGCCAATTCCTTTTCCAGAGGATCTTCCCATTCCAGGGATTGAACCTGCATTTCCTGTGGCTCCTGCATTGGCAGGCTAATTTCTTTACCACTGAGCCATCTGGGAAGCCCATATTCAATTATAGGTTTCTGAAAATACACTACTTACTAATATCCTTTACAAATACATTTTGAAAGTAAACATTCTTTAGTATTCTTTTAGAAATATAAAATTATCCATTTTAACTGAATTCTATTTTGTCAAATATTGAAAAGGCTGCACTCTTTTATTCTTGTTTTTGCTTATATTCACACTTAGCTTTTTTCCCATCATTTTAATTTCAACCACTGTTAACCATTGCTTTGTAGTAAAAACCGTGTTACCTGTGCTCTAAAATGACCATATTATGCAGGTTAATTTGCTTCTTAACGATGTAATTTTGTAACAGTTGCTCAGTCGTGTCCAACTCTTTGCCACCCGGTGGACTATAGGCCACCAGGCTCCTCTGGAGTTCTCCAGACAAGAATACTGAAGTGGGTTGCCACGCCCTTCTCCTTGCAATCTTCCTGACCCAAGTATTGAACCCAGATCTCCCACATTGCAGGCAGGCCCTTTATCGTTTGAGCTTTCCAGGATGTAATTTAACTTACCTTCATATTCCTTATATTTCCCAGAAATTTGTATTTTTATTTTATTGGTTAGAGTCAAGTTAATTTTGCCTTAAGTAGTATATTTCATGGATTACCTACTATTGTGTATTATCACAGGGAATAATATCTCATTTTCTAGTTTTAGTGAGTCACACTGATATAATTGATACTCTACTTCAGGTGGTGCTCCCCTTCATTTGGAGGGATTTGCTTCTATTCTTGTTTCAGTTCTTTCTCCAAGAGCGTTTTTTTATGGTTCCTTGTGGTATTCACTTCTGAAGCCTTATATGCCTAAAAAATATTTCAGTTGCATATTCTCATATAATTCACAATTTTGCAGGATGGGCATTCGGGTGTCATTTCTTCGTGTACTTTGAAGACATTATTTTTACATTAGACCCAGGATTGCTGGGCAGGCTTCTGTTACCATTCTTAGTTTTTGTTGCTTGTGGTGATTTTTATTTTCTCTCTGAAGTCTTTAGAACTATTTATCCATCTTAATTTTTCAAATTTCACTATATATGTACTTTCACTTTCTATCCTGTTTGGCAGTCATTGATAATTTTTAATCTTATGTCTTCATCTTGATTTGACTTTGGAAAATTCTTTTCATTATTCCTTCATTTTCTGTCCTTTTTTTTCCCATGTGATTGAAACTGTTACCTATATGATGATATATTTTATATTATTACAACTTGTTTCCTTATATTTTATCTTTTTAACCTAACTTGATATCATTTGGAAGAGTTACTCAATAAGTTCTTTCAGATTATGAATTTAAATTTTCATTTGGCTTCATTCATCCTATATATCTGCCTCCCAATTTTGAACATAGTTTCATTTCTTTTATAAAATGAATGTTTTATATCCATTTAATTATTTAAATTATAATTAAATAATTATTTAATTATTTTTGTATAAAATGAATGTTTTCCCCTAAGGCATGTATGTGTATTTGTGTGTATGTATAATTTATGTATGTCATTATATAATAGTCTATATGTTACCCTTGATATTGGTGTTTCAATGTTCTGTTTCTGATATATAGCATTGTTTACTATCTGTTTTTACTGTGGTCATGTGTTATTTGAAATGTCTAGTCATTTTTGACCTGTAAGCTCAAGTTCCACAGAAGTTTTAGCTATACTCTCTCTAGAAGGGTAGCAGAGTAGAGATGGATCTCTGTGATGTTATGAATATGGTTAGTACTGTGGGTACATCATTTTAGGTATCACAGATTAATGATGGACCAACAAAGTTTGCTACCACATTCTCATGCAAAGTTTTAATCAGAGAATCTCACTCAAAATTTTTGAAATGGATATCACTGAAAAATGGTTACACTTCCTAGCTTATAATCCTCAATATTTGAATACTGAGAAGAACAGAGGCAAGTGGACAAATTGATTGCCCAAACCTGTTTTCATCAACTGTTTTCCCCAGGAGGACTTTAGGAAAGTTTGATAATAGGGTATTTTATTCCCCATAGGTGAGATATTGCTGCTTATTTCCCTCTTATAGTGAAAGTAAGGAAGCTCTTTCCAAGAACAACTTAATTTTTTCTAAAATATTCTCCTTCTGGTAAGTCTATCACCAAACATCCCTGACTACTGGTACATACCTCTCCTTTTATATCATTTCAAAGAACCTTAGTCTTTACAGGTAGTTATCACAGTTATTTGTAGTCCCGAGGTTCAGGCTTAAGCTATCTCTTCTATAGTTTCTACAGAGTAAAATGTGGTGAGAAAAAACACCAGTCTATGCCAGCTCACTATCTCCCCAGGAAATGACAGTACCACTCAAAATTTAATTTCTGGATGCTGTCTTTATCAGCATCTTTTGTAGATTGACATTTTAGGAAACATATGGAAGAGATATTGCATTTAGCTATATAAAATGTGTATCTTTTAAAGTATTAGCAGGCTTTAAATGTTGTTTACTGTAGCTTGTAGATTAATTCAGGAGACCACCATCTTTGAAGACATTAATAATTAACATTATCTTAATTAAATGTGTACATATATATGTGTCTATAAAATTTGCAGTAACATATGAATAGAAGCATAACATCAGCTGAATTATGCACCAATAATAGCCTATGAAATTTTTGTTTTTTAAAAAAATCCTCTCTATTGGATTAACCTGGTAAAACATTTCCCAAGAAATCAGAATGGATTCTTGTAAATACCTAAAGAAGTAGGAAGGAAAACACAGTTTTCTCTTCAAATAGATATCTAATCAACTTTAATATTAATTATATCTATAAATCCAAGCTATCCTCCTTTTGTTTACAAACTATAGTACTGGCTGAAATGATAGAAGTTATGAAAAGTAAATACAGTGGGTCCTCATATATTTGCAGTTTATGACTTTTATATTGTTTTTTTTTTTTTTAAGTGAGAGCATGTTTACTGAGAGAGATATTACATTCTGTAGCAGAATATGTATTCTGTGTCAGAAGTTGCAAGCAGCTCTAGACCATGGAGATGTAATTTCCTGTGTTAATACTTGACTTACTGTCACCTATAAAGGCTTCCCTGATGGCTCAGATGGTAAAGCTTCTGCCTGCAATGCTGGAGACCCAGGTTCGATCCCTGGGTCAGGAAGATCCCCTGGAGAAGGAAATGGCAACCCACTCCAGTACTCTTGCCTGGAAAATCCCATGGACAGAGGAGCCTGGTTGGCTACCGTCCATGGGGTTGCAAAAGAGTTGGACACGACTGAGCAACTTAACTAACTAGACCGTGGGGTTATCTCAGAAACTGAGAACTATTATATAATTTACATCTTTATTCTATTTGATGTAATGAGTTACTCTTGACTCCTAAATGTTTTATTCACTATTTTATGTCAATTAAACAGGAAGAAATACAAACTCTACAAATGCATTCCAGTTTATTAGTGCTCAGTTGGTAAAGACAGGCCTGCCAATGCAGGAGACACAAGAGACATGTGTTTGATCCCTGGGTCAGGAAAATCCCCTGAAGAAGGAAATGGCAACCTGCTCCAGTATTCTTGCCTGGAAAATTCCACGGACAGAGGAACCTGGCAGGCTACAGTCCGTGGGGTTGCAAAGAGTTAGAAATGACTGAGCACATGGCACACACACATTATTAGTACCTTCAAACCCTGAACTATTTATCTGTAATTTTATACTATTCCTATCTTTCATGTTATCTATAAATTTAAATAATAGAGAAACACCAACTTTCACAATATTTTCGAGTTTTATTCAACAAAGATTTTTTTACATAAGAAACTTGCCAGAGCTGCAGTTAAAAGTTCAACCAGTTTGTTCATTTACTTTTTCCTTGCCCATTTTCTCTATCCTAATATGATACTTTAGGTGATTTATGCAATAAGTGGCAAAATTAAACTTTTAAATGTTTATAAATAATGCAATCATGTATTACAAAAAAACACTGTTAGTGTTGAATTTGTGCTCACTAGAGAAATGACTCATTTATATACTGCCAACTCAAAGTGAACTCTCTACAGGGAATCTGATCATATGTACCTCAGAGTAGTCTAAAAGTAAAGCAATATCAAAATATCAGCACCGGAATCTCTATCACCTCATTTTTGTGTTTTGTATTGCTCGGTGCCATCCCAGTTCCAAGAGTCTCATGTTATATTAGTAAAGAGAACTAGTGTACTATTTCTCATATCAAATGATAACCAGAAGATAAAAGGATGATACCAACATTTATTATATTTGGTGTTTTGCATGTATTGAATATATGTGTATATTTATATGTATTAAATAATATATAATAATATATCATTATATCCATATGCATCATCTGTGTTTTATAAGTAATTCAACTACAAAGATCATGCGCTTAAGCAACAGTGTGTGCTAAAGATGTTTATCTTTTTGTGAAATTGAACTTCATAATTAGTAAGCATTAGCTACGGTGAGCTCCAGCTAGTTTTTGCCTTTGCCATTTGTTGGTCTGTCATTCGTTTCCTAGTTTCTGACTCGTGGATCCTCTTTGCTGATCTTACCTAGCCATCTTTATGTGTATATGTTTATGTATATCTAAATGTCTGTGATATGAAGCCAAGTCACATGAACTCTATACCTTCTATTGTTCTATAACAAAAGTGTCTAATTAAGAACTGGTGTCACTTTCTAGTCTAGGGAGACCAACTATCCTAGTTTGTCCAGTACTAAGGATATTCTCAAGGTATAAGACTCAGTTTTAAAACTAGGATAAAAGTCCCAGGAAAAACTGAATTAGTCATTCTATCTTTATGTTTTGCTGTGCAGTTAAAAGCAGTAGACTGTCCTAACCCAGTCTTCTTTCACACACACTTAATTGTCTTTTTTTAAGTTGTAGAATAACCTAAAGTATCTTCCAATATGTGCGGAGATGATTTACACTGATATCTGCAAGTCCTGGAACAAATAAAGGCTTTCTTTTGTTTAAGGTTTATACAAAGCAATGCCATGGTTTAGATGCATTCACAAGTTATGATACAGAGGCTTCAATAATGAGGATTTTGTTTTAGGAGACTTTAAGGAAATATCTGAAACCTGTTAGATTACCAGTGTTAACCCTTTTCCCATAGAGACAGCTGTTCCTATAAGTTTTTGTTTATCATCCTTAATTTTCACTTAAGAAGTCATAAACTTCAAGTGACACTCCTCTCCAGAGCCGGCAAATTATACTAACTCATTGCTTTCTGGTGTTCAGCTGGAGAGCCAGATAGATTGCACTTTGACGTCTGCATGCTGAATAGCCATCATGTAATAATAATAATGCAAGATGCATAGAAGTATGCTTTCAATAATACATAGGGTGAAATATGAGTAAACTTCCTTCTACCAATAATAGCACTTGTGCTTGAAGTAATAGCTCTTTGAGAGTACAGAGAATAGATCTTTATAATGTTTAATTCTAGATCGTTAGATGATGGGCTCTCAGTCTTGACAGATCTCATGGTACGCATGGAGAGATCATTTTTATTTTGCTAAGATCATCTTAGTCACACTGTACAACTGAAGAACATTTCAAACTCCCTAATGATCAGAACTTGGGTCACCAACTATGATTTACGTCTGTGTGTATGTATCTGCGTGACTCTCTTATAACGAGTATGTTATTTAGGCATGTGTTTGGTGACAGGACTTGCATTTCAATTTCCTCAAGGCTATATTACTAAAAAAATCAGTGCAATGAAACACCATGGTAATCACATGTGTATTCCACTCTCAGCACATAAACATTTATTATATAACTTTTCCAGACAAGGCTCTCCTAGAAATTCTTAAGAGACCTCCTATGCAAGTATATAATAAATGGGAGGTAAATTTCAAACAAATAGCTTATTTTATTTCCAATTCAGTCATCCATTATGTAGGTCCATTATGTTCTGGCTCCTGTGGAGCTGAACACCGCAGGAGCAATAAGTTGAGCAGTGCTGACTACCATTCTGATTAAACCAGAAGCTGAGGCAGAGTAATTTAAATAGAATAGATGGCCAATGGCTGGATGGAGGGGGTGGAATGAAGTGAGGAAGTAATTTACAGAATTGGACAGCATCACAAAGGCGAGATTATCCAGGCTCAATCCCTCATCCATATCTCATGTGGTCCTCCTTGGAATACTGTGGCCATCACCTGCTGTTAAAACTCACTTTGTTCTCTTGCAGGTTAGCAAATAACATCTATTTGAAACTATTAGGATTTGCTACGGTTTCACTAAGGAAAAAACCCACAGAGCTTTAAATAAGAAACTGCACCTGTACTTATCTAATTTTGTCTTCGTATAATCTACACTCTTATAATTGGAAATCAAACAACAAATGTAAAAATGAAGGTTATTTAGGTTCAAGAGTATAGAACAAATAACAATAAAATTGTTATTCACATTGCTCATAGAATCAGAAATATTTATAGCAGATTTCGGACAACCTTCTTTGCCTTTGGACAAACTGGTCAGTTAGAACTGAGGGCAGAGTTGAGGGTAAATCTTTAATAGTGAATTTAAACATTTGTAGATTTAATGATTCTGCCAATTAACTACAAAAAATAGTAGTTTCTTTGCTGAGACACGAATTTGAAACAGAAAGTAAATATCAGGGTGTAGAAGGAAGTTTTGTGGTGAGGGTTCAAACCTAGATATCTACCCCTTCTCAAAGCAACCTTGTTGGTCTCATTTAACACAACATGTTATTGGATTCACACAATGATTGGTGAAGTTGGTATTGCCATCTATATTATACAGATAAAAAATGAGGAAATGATGTGCTATTGTGAATTTCATGGATTTTGACAATCACTGATGTCTTTGAAAATATCTTTTGTTAATAGCATCAAAAAGTTTGTAAAAAATACAAATTGTATGTTCATCCTGGCAGTCTGATCAAACTGAGTGAAATATTATGGAAATGATTTGTTTAATCACTATAAAACTAATGACCAGTTTACTTCTTATTGAATCAATACCACTATCATGTCTATTTATAACATTTTGTTACTGGCCTTATGATAATTATTAAGAAACTTTTAAATTCAAAAATTATTTAACATTCTGTCTATAATAGAAACATTTCAAAGACTTCCTTTCAGATATTCAATTAATACTAAATACTTGTTTTCTTAGGAAATGCTGTGAATCAAGTGCTTTCCTATTCCTGTCTTTTAGTCTTCAGAATCTGGAGTCCTTTTAGGAGATTTTCTTTCTGGAATTACATAATAACTTTTTAGTAAGGAAATTAAATCCAGAAGATCAAATATGGTATGTGTAGATAGAATTTGGCCCTGACACAGTGCTTGCCTAAATCCTGCTTTCAAAAACCTTAAGGCAAACTTATCTTGTGCAAAATATTGCAAAATAGTTGACAGTTTCTCATCTAGTAGAGTATTGCTCAAAACCTGAGGGTGTGTCTGGCAGATCATCATCAATCCTGATTTTGCGTCCCAATTCAAACTGAAAACATAAAATTTAATGGGTACAAATTAAATTAATGACAGCAAAAACACACAGCATAAAGTTGACAATTATTACCACAGTGTACTCTCTAGCCTTGTTACCATGGGTTGATTTATTTCATCTACTTTTTCTAGCATGACAGACAGCCAACCTACAGGGCACCACTCTCTTGGAGATAGTTCCAGCCAAAATAGCCACAGTAGGAAAGAGCAAATGCCTGCCTGTTAGCTTGCCTTGTACTCTAATCCCATTTGGGGGAGGCAGGGTGGGGGGCGGTGGACAAAGACATTTTCGAAAGAGCAGATGGACACAATAAGCCATCCAAAAGTAAGAATATCTTGGGCAATACCGTATTAGTTTTTATCAGTACTTTACTCTCTAAATCTCTCAGCAGAGGACTCCAAATTCTCACACACAGAGCATGAGTCATAAGTTAGTGTTGACATCTTTTGTGACTTCTCTTACTGTGTAGGTTTCCAGATAGTGATGCTTAGAGTCTACTTCCCATCTCTTGTATCTTTCTAAAGGAAAAAATCTACACAAAGAAAAAATTCCTCCTGTCCCTGGGCAGCATATATCTTTTTTTCTTTGTAATGGGAATATTAAAGTTAATGTTCACATTTATTATATTATCTAATTACACATGGAAACAAAAAAGTATAATTCACAGCTGTTCTATAAAATACAAGTTGTATATGATTTAAATTTGTGCACAGTATATGCTTCATTCCAGGCAATATATATCTGTTATGTTATTCTGCCACAGACATAAATCAACAGAGAATGTCTTTCCCTGGAGAAGAATTGTATGCTTTCTTTCCTCCCTATATAAACAAAACATGGTTTTCCTCTACAAACAGGACTTTCATTTCATTCATTTTTAGAGCAAACTTCCAATGACTATATTGGTCTTGTAAGTTTGCTTTGATTCCAAAGACTAGCCTTAAACTTAGAACAAAAGCAAGCGGAAGTTTACTCAGATTAAAAGAACAAAAAAAGTGATCTGTTCATGAGCATTTTATAAGCGCCAAGTTACATAAGAGCCTTTTCTTCAACTTTTGTATTAGAGAAAAGTTAACAGTTAAGTTGGTTTAATATGAAAACTGAATAGACTACAGCCCTCATTCAATAATCCAGACTGCTGATTCCATAGTCTCAAATCCTGCTAATTAATTTTTTTTCAGTCCAATCAGTTCATTGTTTCTCACACAGTCATGAGTCAATTACTTGGATAAATAAAACTTAGCCATACTACTTCAGTTTTATTTGAAAATTAAGTTTCAAATAAATTACATATTCTATAATGGGATCTGTGTTGGGAAAGTAGAAAATATCAGATTACCACATTCTTGTCTGTGTACTGTTTTATAAATGTAAATTAAATGGATCAATTGAACTGAGAAATCTTGTATCAGCCATCCATTTCATTCTCCCTGCTCCCATTTTCACTTTAATTGTTTTGTACACTGAGTTATTTTATAAAGATGGCTATTGACAAGTCTTTCCTGTTATAAGATTATCCTACCCCTCTGTTTTCAATGGTATTCTGAGATTATTACTCCCAATTACAGTTTTTATGTGACTAACTTTATTTTTGTTTGGTGTTCAATGCTTGCAAATGACATCCAGATTCTATACTTTGGGTTAAGGTATAACAAAGATCCCTACCCTATCTTTGAAAGTGAGAGTGAAAGTGAAGTCGCTCAGTCCTGTCTGACTCTTTGCGACCCCGTGGACTGTAGCCTGCCAGGTTCCTCTGTCCATGGGATTCTCCAGGCAAGAATACTGGAGTGGGTTGCCATTTCCTTCTCCAGAGGATCTTCCCAACCCAGGGATCGAACCCGGGTCTCCCGCATTGCAGGCAGATGCTTTAACCTCTAAGCCACCCTATCTTTATTATCTTCCTAACTCTGGGAAATGTTTTAGTCATTTAAGACTGGACACTATGTAATATTCTATTTGGTCTTACCCCAAACTTTCTGCTTTCTCAATATGAAACCCCATCTCTGCTACTGCCACTTTCCAACTGACCTTTCACAATGTATTTTTAGACTGAGGCTACTTGAAAAAAAACTTCCACCTTCTAATCTCAACATGCCTGTTCCCTTTCTACTCCCCACTGGGTTCAGAGGAATACCTTTCAGTCTTGTTTACCAGAGCTAACCTGCCTACTGAGGCTATGATTCTTTCTTCTTATCCTTTGTGACTTTTCTCTCTTTTCAAATCTGTCTCTTCACTGTATCTTTCCAGTCCACTAAAAATATGTTCAAAAGAACTTTATTCCAAAAATTAGTAACAGGAAAAAATAAAGGTTTATAACCTCAAATCTTGTACCCACCAAAGTTGATACACTTAACCTCTCTACTGCAATAATTATTGGAGGAGTTAGTGTTTACTGCTTCTGTATTATAATTAATGCCCAAATCATAAATCCTTTGGAGTTAGGCTTGATTCTCATCACTCTTCACAACTGCTCTTATAAATGTAATCAAATCATTATTCTTAGGCTAAAATTTATTGAAATTTTTTTTTAAATTTCTGACAAAACCTAGAACTTCACATGGATGGGATACTTTAACCCACACATAGATAACAAATTGGAAGTTAGAAAACTTAGCAAATCACCCAAGGGTACTAAAGAGCTAGAAAGTGGCAAAACATGGGATTAATTTCAGGTTTTCTAATTCCAGAGCTTATATACTACCAGGCCTCTTCTTACTAGAAACCAAATTTCAAAACAAGCAAGTTATCACAGAATTACTTTAGCTGTTATCTTGAATTTTCTGTATGATTCATTACTGTTAACTGCCAGGTTATTATTTCACTTTTATACTTCCTTGATATCTGATATTGCAGATTTTATGTTTCCTCCCTAATATGCTACACTATTTGTCCTTCATTTAGTCAAATGCATGAATATCTCCATTACCCTTTGCTCTCTTGACAAAATCTGTCTTTATACTCTTACATCTTTTGAACTATCATGTCTATGTAACTACTTCCCAATTTTGTAAATCCTGTACTGACCTTCCTGAGATAAAAGTCTTAATTTTTAACTGATTCTGATCATTCCTTACGTCTTGTTGAGGCTGAATATAATAACTTTACTTTGAGATAAAGTGATAAAGCTAAATATTGTTACCATGATGTCATGACAGACATCCTTCTTTCCTGACCCCATAGCTACCAGTTCTCCAAATCCAATGAAGATTGAGGAACTGGTTTAAAAGAGGAGATATATTGCTCAGAATTGTAGAAAAAGGGATAAAAAGTAGGGCAAGAAGCCATTTTATTAAGTAATCAAATAAAACTAGAATTTGTCTATAGAACTGAGTATTTCAACCTTTTGAGATAACACGTTATATTTTGGAACCTTTCTTAGGTGATAAAGTTCCTATGACTATATTTCTCAGTTCCATTCCTTTCTTGAAACTCAAATGCAGACTTAACCATAGCCTCTGTTGCTTCAGCTAATTTTTGTGGGGCAGGATGATAATTGATCTTAGATAAGAACTTTTTTTAGGATTAAACAATTTTTTTTTTCTCTTCATAAGATGTCTTTAAGACATGGGATGCTACATGTTTATTTATATTTCCTGGCTTTAAAAGTCAAAACTCTATCAAGGGGGCCCACCTGCACTGGCACAACCTAAGTTTCTGGACCACGCTCAGCTGCTTTAGTCTGTGGTGCTCAGAAATAGCCGTCATTGGTGCAACTGTTCCTTTATAATAACATCTCTATGTACTGAGGACATTTTGTTCTCTATGAAGTTACCAAGGCCGTTACCTAGTGTTTAGTTCTCCCATTTCTGGAAATACAGTGCAGCTGGGTTCTTCAAGTAGGAAATGGCTGTCTGACTTGTTTCTGTAAATGGAATGTGAATGGAACTGAGACATTTTACTTCCTTTTGGAATTCATTAACAGCCAATGAGCAATTTGCTAGATTCTCTTCCTCCTGCATGAAGAGTTTCTGCTTTAGAATCTTTCTAATCAGTGAAGCTTACAGGCCAACAACATAAATGTTATCTATGAACTTTTCTAGAAATATAGAATGTCAGATACTTCTCCAGAGTTCAGTCAATATATGCATTTTAACAAGTGATTTGTATGCACATTAAAGTTTGAGAAGTATTCTCATGAAAGCTGTTTTAGCCAGTGTCTCAGAGTAGAGACACATTGGAAGAGAGCTGCCAGCAAAACCAGTGTGAACTTATAGCACAAATGGAAACAAACTATAACTGTTTTAAGTTCTATAGATATGAGGCTATGTTTTACTGCAGTATAAGCTAGCTATAACAATTGAGACAAACATCAAAAACCCCACTGCAACATAGGATAAGCAACTCCATATACCCACTGAAAATGTGGTACCTAAACAGGAAATTTGAAGTGTTGGAACAATTAAGTCCTTCCCAAATATGCAATGTCCTATATCAAAGATTTATTAAAAGAAAAAAAAAATTCAAATTGTGTTATCTTTACATTATATAAAATGGAACTTTATTTTATTTTTCATTTTTCATTGTAGAAAAAAAATAGATAATTATCTCCACAGTGAAAAATTTTATTGTGGAAAAATTTAACATAAAATTTATCATCTTAACCATTTTTAACTATGCAATTAAGAGGTATTAAACAAATCATAATGCTGTGATACTATTAGCACCATCCGTCTTTAGAACTCTGCTTATGCATGACATTATTTTGAGGCAGTTTTCTTCTATTTCTGGTTTGCTGATTTTTTTTTTTTTTTTTACTAAGAAAGTGTTGAATTTTTTCAGATGCTTTTGCTTTTTCTGTATCAATTGAATGATAATAGGATTAAAAAATAGTTCTGCTAAAATGGTATATTTCCTTGGTCATTTTTTTATGTGTTTAATCATCTTCTAATTCCAGAAATGCATCCTACTTGGGTGTGTGGTATAATTCTTTTCATATGTTGTTGAATTTGGTTTGCTAATTTTTTTTTTTAACTTTTGCATCATTGTTCATAAAGGATATTAATTTGTAGTGTTCTTTCCTTGTAATATCTCTTTCTGACTTGGATATCAGGGTAATTTTGGCCTCTCAAAATTAGTAAGTGTTCTCTCCTGTTCATTTTTGAAAATTTGACAAGTGTTAGTGTTAGTGTTAGTTCTCTTACAATGCTAGGTAGAATTCACCAATGAAGCCATCAGGTCCAGGGCTTTTTTCAAAATTACTGATTCAGTCTCCCTACTAGTTTTAAGTCTGTTCTGACTTTCTGTTTCTATGGATTTAATCTTATTAGGTTTTGTTTTTGTAGGAATTTGTCCCTTTCATCTACATTATCCAGTTTGTTGGTATACAATTTTTATAGAGTTCATATAAAATTATTTTATTTCTATAGAATCAGTAACAATGCTTACATTTTTATTTCTGGTTTTATTAATTTAGTCTCTCTTTTTTTTTTCTTATTCCTTCCAGCTGAAAGATGTCTCCACTTTGTTGATCTTTTCAAAGAAATAACTTTAGATTTTATTGATTTTTCTCTCTTGATTTTGTATTTATTATTTGTTTCTGCCCTAATCTTTATTATTTCTTTCTTTTTGATGGATTTAAATTTGTTTCATTCTTATTGTTCTAGTTCTTAATTTCTAAAGTTAGATTGCTGATTTAAATGTTTTCTTTACTATAGATATTTATAGCTACACATTTTCTCATTATCAGTACTTTCTCTATGTCCTATAAATTTTGATATGTTGTTTGCATTTTTGTCTGTAAGTATTTTGCAATTCTCTGTGATTTCTTCCTTGGTCTATTGTTTTTTTAGGAAGGCATTGTTCAATTTCCATATTTTTTTTCAAGCTTTCATTCATTTATTGATTTCTAACTTCATCCCATTGTAGTTAGAGAACATGATTTGTATGATGTTTGCCATTTTAAATCTGTGAAGACTTAATTTGTTACCTAATGTATTGTCTATCCTAAAAAATATCTCATGAGACCCTGAGAAGACTTGCATTCTGTTGTTGTTGGGTAGAATGTTCTGTATTTGTCTCTAAGTTCTAGTTGGTTTATTATGTTATTCAAATCCTCTATTTCCTTACTTATCTTCTAGCTCAGTAATTTATCCATTATTGAGAGTGGAATATTGAAGTCTGTAACTATTATTGTGGAACTGTCTTTCTCCCTTTGATTCTGTCAGTTTTTCTTCATATATTGAAAGTATCTTTTATTTTTTCTCTAAAGTAATTTTTTAGACATTTATTTAATTTTAATTGATGATTTATTTATGATATTGGTTTGATTTCTGTCATACATCAACATGAATTAACCAAATGTTTATGTATATTCCCTCCTTTTTGAATCTCCCTCCCATCTCCTGCTCATAAAAGATCTTTTATTAAATGTTGATTATCATTATATATTCTTACTGATTTGAACCTTTTGTTAATACATAGTGTACTTTTTGTCTCTTATAGTTGTTTGATTTAAAGTTTTGTTTTTTTTTTTAATAAAAGTGTAGCCACTCATGCTTTTTTTGAGTTACTATGTGCATGGAATATCTTTCCATCCTTTCAGTTTCAATCTGTCTACTGAAAAAAAAAATGCACAAAAGTTGAGAATTTTGTCTTATTCATTTTGCAAACTTCAAGCCTGGAAAGCAGTCTTTCAGATAGTGCTGAGGGACTGCTCTGAAGAGGTAATGGAACAGCTGGGATATATAGGAATTGAAACAAAGACCAAGTAGTCAGACTATCAAAAAGTACTGCTAATTAAAAAAAAACAGATATTTCAAGCTAATGAATTTATTAGCACTTTTCAGTGTATGCGAAGATGTAAGAGTCTGGGCTTATTGAAATCATCCATTTGATGTGTACTTTAGCCCTCTAGGGCCAGTATTCTGTTCTTTCCCATCCTGAATTCCCCCCAGGGTACACCACTGGGAGTGTCTGCAGTGGCTAAGGACTTGGCAATGTACAGCACCTTAGTTTCCTTCCTGAGATCTCTTGGGCTCACTCTTGGGAAAAGCTGGATGCGGGGATGTATTGGCTGATGGCTCAATGGCCACACATCCTTTTTTGCTGATATAGCAAATGGAATTTTTCATCACAAACCCCTTTGTGTCTTTGGATCTAAAGCGAATTTTTTATTTGATTTAATCAGTTTACATTTAAAGTAATTACTGATAAGGATGGACATACTTCTAGTATTTTCCATATGTCTTATATTTGTTTCCCATTTGTCTCACAGCTTTTTTGTCCTTTTCCTGCATTACTGTCTTATTTATGTTTAGCTGAATTTTTTTTTTTGCAATGAAATGTTTAAATTTCTTTCTCATTTCTCCCTTTGTGCACATTCTAAAGCTGTTTTCATTGTGATTACCATAGAGTTTACATTTAAAGTCTTAAAGTTTTAACACTCTAACTTGTATTTATACTAGATTAAGTTCAATAACTGGAGAAGCAAATGGCACTCCAGTATTCTTGCCTAGAGAATCCTGTGGACAGAGGAGCCTGGTGGGCGGCTGTCTATGGGGTCACACAGAGTCGGACATGACTGAAGCGACTTAGCATGCATGCAAGCAATGGAGAAGGAAATGGCAACCCACTCCAATATTCTTGCCTGGAGAATCCCAGGGACAGAGGAGCCTGGTGGGCTGCCGTCTATGGGGTCGCACAGAGTCGGACACGACTGAAGTGACTAAGCAGCAGCAGCAAGTTCAATAACATACAAAAACTCTGCTCCTTTTAGCTCTGTCCTCACCTTTTTCAGTTTTTAGTATCACAGAATTGAGTCTTTGTATATTGCATGCCTCCAAACATAAACTGTTTTTTTTTTTAATTTAAAATAGATTAGTCTATTACATTATGTATAAAAATGTGGTGTGGCTTTAGCTAACATTACAATAGCTTTTCAACTAACTTTTTTTTTTTTTTAACATATTAGTCTCTTGAATCATATATACAACAAAAGGGGGATTTACAAACCATTGTTAAAATAATACCAGATTTGGTAATAATCTGTGTACTTATCTCTACTATGATCTTTATTTCTTCATATGGCCTCAAGTTATTCTCTAGAGTCATGTTATTTTAGCCTTCAGGATCTTCTTTAGAAACTCAGCAAAGGTCTAATAGCAACAAATTTCTCAGCATCTTGTCACCTAGAAATGTCTTAATTTCTTCGTTACTTTTGAAGGAAAGTTTTGCCAGATATAGGATTCTTGGTTAACATTTATTTTGTGGTTTTTGTTGTTTGTTTGTTTGTTTTAGCACTTTGATTATATTGGCCAACTGCCTTCTAGCCTCTGATGTTTCTGGTAATAAATCTCCATATAATTTTAGTGAGGATCCTTTGTATGTGATGAGTCACTTCTTGCTATTTTCAAAATTATCTCTTTAGCTTTTGAAAATTTGATTATAATGTGTCTTGATGTGGGATTCTTTGAGCTCATCTTCAAGTTTCTTTAGCTTCTTGGATGTTTGCATTAGTGTCCTTCCTCAAATATGGGATGTTTTCTGACTTTAATCATCCAAATATTCTCTCTACCCTTTTGTCTCTTCTCCTTCTGAGATTTTTATAATGTATATGATGACCTATGGTGTCCCTTAGATTCCTAATGTTCAGCTCACTTTATTTATTTTTTTTCTTCTTATTCCTTAGACTCCATAATTTCCATCATCCTAACTTTAAGTTTACTTATTCTTTATGCTGCCTGCTCAAATCTGCCTTAGAATCCTACTAGTAAAATTTTCAGCTCAGTTTTACTTTTCAAATATAGAATTTCTTTTTGTTATCTTTTAGGTTTTCTATGTCTTTTCTGATATTTCCATCTTTTTATACATTGTTTTCTTGACTTTCTCTACATCTTCCTTTGTTTCCTTTCTTTGCACATTTTTGAGACAGTCATTTTAAACTTTTCATCTAGTAGATCCATCAATAGGTCTTTCTCAGGGAAAGGTTTTGTTGACATATTTTTTGTTGACTGAACTATGTTTATGTTTCTTTCTCCTGTGATTTTTTTGTTGTTGTTGCTATTGAAAACTAAGCATATGGACATAATTATATAGTAATTCAGCTAATTAATTTGACTCCGTCTTTCCCATGTTTGCTCTTTTTTCACTTTGTTTATTTTTAATTGATAAAGGCTCTTTCCATTTTAAGAGCCTGAGGTGTCAACTCAAAGTTTTCTCAATTTTATCTGAGCCTATGCCTTTCCCTGGGCATACATAGTGGCTTTCTTTAATCTGCCACTACCTCCACACACACATATGCAGGTGCTTTTGAATGTTCTGATCTTTAATGTGTGGCTCCCAGAGTGGGGGAAATATTAAAATGAAGTCAACTAAGGCACTAACTTTATAAGTCTACTGGTAGTCCCTTCAGTCAGAAGGGAAAGCGCTTTCCACAATGAGAGGAGGCATAACCATGGCTGCCTTCCTGTTTGTCTGTACCTCTGAGCTCTGAAGAAGCAATGAATGATCAGAGCACAGATTCTGATAAATAAAAGGCAAGGATCTCTTCCCATCCTGGCTCCTACTAGTTGCATGTAAACTGTGTCTGGAATGCATGTGTGACTGCCTGACATGGGCTAGGGTGGTGGGGAGTAGTTGCTGCTATGCTAAGACCTGAAAGTGACTAGAATTAAGCACAATCTACCATCTAAGTTTCCTTCTGCAAAGTATGAGCTTTCAATAGACTTCAGAGCTCCAAAATATTTACATCTGTTCTGCTAGTGCAGTGTTGCAGGTAGCAAAAAATTATTGAAGCTTCCTACTTCACTGTCTTCCCCTATATTATTTCTACATTTACTTTTGTTAAACAGCCTTATTGAAGTACAGTTGATATACAAAGAACTGTACATATTTAACACATTTAATTGATGAGTTTGGCTACATGCAATCACCTACAATACTTTCACAGCAATTAAGATAATAGACATATGCAACACCTTCTTCCAGAGTTCCCTCATGCCTCCCCTCTTTTTTTTTTTTTTGGTGGTATAAACATTTAGTGTGAGATCTATCCAATTAACAAATATAGAAGTATTCTTACTGGCAGTGTGTTATAGAGTAGGTCTATAGAATTTATTCATCTAACATAACTAAAAACTTTATACATGTCAAATGATTGACCTTTACTTTTTAATGAGTATAATTAATATATAAATACATGGATTCTTCAAATCAGTGTGGCTAGTGTGATATTTGGAGCTCCTCAGCGAGATCACTAAAAATATAACTATTGCTTTCTCTTAAATTCAAAGAGAATTTTTTCCAGCAGTTTCCTGTACCACAGGAAGATGAACAATCTTGATTTTTTTTCTTTTAAAACAGAGGTTTCACTATTTTCTAAGGGAATTCAGATTATTAACAATTGTAATTCTGTGAGCCAAATTACATGCTAATCATCTATGTCATGATTGTTGTCAATTTTATGGGATAATCATATAAAAGAAATGTCTTATTCCTAGTTACAGGCTAAAAACAAAATAAACAAAAATTAACCAAACAAAAGAACATAGAAATTAAAGAAAGCAAAGTAAGAGCTTTGTTGAAAATGTAAGAGGCATATCAAATTGGGCTCATAATGATGGGTGTATGTTTCTAAACATCAGTATATGTATCTTTACTGGAAACCAAAAGAGTTTAAATCATGGGTTTGAATGAGATCACTTAGGATTTGTGAAGGAGAAGGAAACTAATGTCATTGGCAACAATCATTCTAGTAAAAAAAAAAAAAATAGCACCTTTGGGTAATTAAAAAAGAAAAGTTTAATAGGAGAAGATTAGGAGATTTTATTAATGCATGGAGTCCATCACACAAAGGGAGTTGGGCAGTGTCCCAGACTAGACTTAAATAAAAGTGGGGTACAATCACAAATTACTGTCCATTCTCTCTCATTAGTGTATGCTAATGCACCATGAATTAATAGGGGAATCCAGAGTAGAAAGCTTCACTCATCTGTTCTTGAAATTCCCTGCAATGTATTCTACCATGTGATACGCAACTACAAATTGAAAAGTTTTAAGTTCAGTGTTGTATTCTTGATCAAGTAAAAGCAATAAAATTTACCTATCTGAGGGACTATGTTCCTATTAGGAATCTGTAAAAATACAGTAAACAGCATTCTAAATTAACTAATGAATGCTTGGAAGAAAAATTTTAAATATTTCTATACACAAATGCTAAGTCATTCAATTCAGTTCCATCATGAGTAATTGAAATCAAACTTTTGCATAGGACTTAAAGAAAGAAAGTGAAGTCACTCAGTCGTGTCTGACTCTTTGCAACCCCATGGACTGTAGTCTAGCAGACTTCTCTGTTCATGGGACTTTCCAGGCAAGAATACTGGAGTGGGTTGCCATTTCCTTCTCCAGAGGATCTTCCCGACCCAGGGATCGAATCCAGGTCTCCTGCATTATTGGCAGCCGCTTTACTCTCTGGGCCACCAGGGAAGCTGCATAGGACTTAGGGAATGATTTAAACATACCTATCCACAAAAATAACCCCTAGTTGATCACTTTTTGCCTTGCTTGTAGTTGATATTAGGATTCTGTAACACCAGGACTCTATAGTATTAACCAAATTACTTAAATAATACAACTGAGAAACTCAAGGCCGTGCCCTGAAAAATGTGATAGAGTCTAAACAGGCAACCCAGAAATGAGCCAACAGCACATATTCAAGAAATAAAAATTAAACCTATGACTTAAAATAATAATTGTCATAGAAGCCTTTGAAGTGGGATTTCTGAGAATAGTCCCTGAACTCAGAAAAAAATTTACATTGAGATTCCAGCAATGAAACCTATTACTTTAAGCAAGTCACTTATTCTCTTGAAACCTCAGCTTCCTAATCTAAAAACTGAGATCTAATGAGCAATTTATTCTGAGGAATAAAGAGATGATCACATGAGAAACCTGAAAGACCTGACATTACAGGTTAGCTTTTTACCTCTTTCTAGGAAACGTACCTTTAGCAAATTGAAATCACTAGCATAAAGTGAATGCACTGAATATTGTGTGTAAACAATAATTTTCTCAGCCATAAGGAAAAAAAATGCTTTTTAATATGTACCAAAAACATTTCCCTTCAATATATGCAGTCAATACTAACAGTTAGGTAAGACGGTTCTCCTAAAGACATTACTTCAGTTTGATTTGTAATCTAAATGGATTCTGGACTATGAAAGTACATTATTAATGGATAAAGGGATTTTGAGACTAAACATGTGAAATCATTTTAACTGTCTACTGTGACTTATCAACCAAGTGTAGAATGCAGATTTAAAACAAATACTCATAATTTTATGTGATCAATAGGACAGAACTATTCTTTCTTGAAAGCAGTATTTTTGACACACAAAGATATCTTAAAAGATCTAAGAAGCATAATGTTTGGAAAGGACCTTGAATATCTGCAATGTCACATTTTTCAATAGAATTTGAAAGAAATCCATTTATAATTCTCATTGGTGAATAATCTAGTTCACTTTAGTGTATGTGCAATTAATTCTTTAAACAAAGGTTATTTGAAATATTCCTTTCTTTTTTCCTTATTTTAATGGTATCTAAGAACTGACAGAGTCACTCCCTCTAAAAGGTCACAGCCTTGTGTCTTTTTCTATTGACAGGCAGCTCTGCAATACCACTGATGTTATCAGTTTGGTTCAGTTTAATCACTCAGTCAGGTCTGACTCTTTGTGACCCAATGGACTGCAGCACACCAGGCTTCGCTGTTCATCACCAACTCCTGGAGCCTACTCAAACTCATATCTATTGTGTCAGTGATGCCATCCAACCATCTCAGCCTCTGTCATCCCCTTCTGCCTTCAATCTTTCCCAGCATCAGGGTCTTTTCATGAGTCGTTTCTTTGCATTAGGTGGCCAAAGTATGGAGTTTCAGCCTCAGCATCAGACCTTCCAATGAACATCCAGGATCAATTTCCTTTAGGATTTTATGGTTGGATCTTCTTGTAGTCAAAGGGACTCTTAAGAGTCTTCTGCAACACCACAGTTCAAAAGAATCAATTCTTCAGTGCTCAGCTTTTTTTATGGTCCAACTTTCACATCCACACATGACTACTAAAAAACCAAAGCTTTGACTAAATGGACTGTTGTGGTCCGTCTTTGTAAAGTAATGCCTCTGCTTTTTAATATGCTGCCTAAGTTGGTTATAGCTTATCTTCCAAGGAGCAAGCATCTATTAATTTCATGGCTTCAGTCACCATCTGCAGTGATTTTGGAGCCTATAAAAATAGTCTCTGACTGTTTCCACTATTTCCCTATCAATTTGCCATGAAGTGATGGGACTAGATGCCATGATCTTAGTTTTCTGAATGTTGAGCTTTAAGCCAACTTTTTCACTCTCCTCTTTCACTTTCATCAAGAGGCCCTTTAGTTCTTCACTTTCTGCCATAACTGTGGTGTCATCTGCATAACTGAGGTTATTGACATTTCTCCCAGCAATCTTGATTCCAGCTTGTGCTTCATCCAGCCCAGCATTTAATATGATGTACTCTGCATATAAGTTAAAAAAGCAGGGTGACAATATACGGCCTTGACATACTCCTTTCCCCAATTTGGAACAGGTCTGTTGTTCCATGTCCAGTTCTAACTGTTGTTCTTGACCTGCATACAGATTTCTCAGGAGGCAGGACAGGTAGTCTGGTATTCCCATCTCTTTCAGATTTTTCCAAAGTTTGCTGTGAGTCCAGGCAGTCAAAGGCTTTGACATAGTCAATAAAGCAAAAGTACGTGTCTTTCTGGAACTCTCTTGCTTTTCTGATGATCCAGCAGATGTTGGCAATTTGATCTCTGGTTCCTCCGCCTTTTCAAAATCCAGTTTGAACATCTGAAAGTTCATGGTTCATGTACTGTTGAAGCCTGACTTGGAGAATTTTGAGCATTACCTTGCTAACTGGTGAGATGAGTGCAGTTGTGTGGTAGTTTGAACATTCTTTGGCATTGTGTTTCTTTGGGATTGGAATGAAAACTGACTTTTTCCAGTCCTGTGGCCACTCCTGAGTATTCCAAATTTCCTGGCATGTTGAGTGCAGCACTTTCACAGCATCATCTTTTAGGACTTGAAATAGTTCAACTTGAATTCCATCATCTCCGCTAGCTTTGTTTGTAGTGATGCTTCCTAAGGCCCACTTGACTTCATATTCCAGGATGTCTGGCTCTAGGTGAGTGATCACACCATCGTGGTTATCTGGGTCATGGGGTCATGAAGATCTTTTTTGTATAGTTCTTCTGTGTATTCTTGCCACCTCTTCTTAATATGTTCTGCTTCTGTTATGTCCAGACCATTTCTGTCCTTTATTGTACTCATATTTGCATGAAATGTTCCCTTGGTATCTCTAATTTTCATGAAGAGATCTCTAGTCTTCCCAATTTTATGGTTTTCCTCTATTTCTTGGCGTTAATCACTGAGGAAGGCTTTCTTATCTCTCCTTGCTCTTCTTTAGAACTCTGCATTCGAATGGGTATATATTTCCTTTTCTATTTTGCTTTTGGCTTACTTCTTTTCTCAGCTATTTGTCAGGCCTTACAACCATTTTGCCTTTTTTCATTTCTTTTATTTGGGGATGATCTTGATCACTGCCTCCTGTACAATGTCAGTAACTTTCATCCATAGTTCTTCAGGCTCTCTATCAGATCTAATCCCTTGAATCTATTTCTCACTTCCACTGTATAATCGTAAGGGCTTTGACTTAGGTCATAACTGCATGGTCTACTGGTTTTCCCTACTTTCTTCAATTTAGATCTGAACTTTGCTGTAAGGAGTTCATGATCTGAGCCACAGTCAGCTCCTGGTCTTGTTTTTGCTGACTGTATAGAGCTTCTCCATCTTTAGCCGCAAAAAATATAATCAATCTGATTTCAGTATTGAGCATCTGGTGAAGTCCATGTGTAGAGTCTTCTCTTGTGTTTTTGGAAGAGGGTTTTTGCTATGACCAGTGCATTTTCTTGGAAAAACTCTGTTACCCTTTGTCCTGCTTCATATTGTACTCCAAGGCCAAATTTGCCTGTTACTCCAGGTATATCTTGACTTCCTACTTTTGCATTTCAGTTCCCTATAATAAAGAGGACATCCACTTTGGGTTTTAGTTCTAGAAGGTCTTGTAGGTCTTCATAGAACTGTTTAACTTCAACTTCTTCATCATTGCTGGTTGGGGCATAGACTTAGACCACTGTGATATTGAATGGTTTGCCTTGGAAACAGAGATCATCCTGTCGTTTTTGAGATTGCACCTAATTCTGCATTTTGGACTCTTTTGTTCACTATGATGGCTACTCCATTTCTTCTAAGGAATTCTTGCCCACGGTAGTAGCTATAATGGTCATGTGAGTTAAATTCACCCATTCCAGTCCACTTTATTTTGCTGATTCCTCAAATGTCAACATTCAGTCTTGCCATCTCCTGTTTGACCACTTCCAATTTGCCTTGATTCATGGACCTAACATTCCAGGTTCCTATGCAATATTGCTCTTTACAGAATCAGACTTTACTTCCATCACCAGTCACATCCACAACTAGGTGTTGTTTTTGCTTTGGCTCCATCTCTTCACTCTTTCTGGAGTTATTTCTCTACTGATCTCCAGTAGCATATTGGGCACCTACTGACCTGAGGAGTTCATCTTTTTTGCTTTATCTTTTTGCCTTTTTATACTGTCCTTGGGGTTCTCAAAGCAAGAATCCTGAAGTGTTTTGCCACTCCCTTCAAAATGTTCTGACCACATTTTGTCAGAACTCTCTGCCATGACCTGTCCATCTTGGGTGGCCCTACATGACATGGCTCATAGTTTCATTGAGCTAGACAAGGCTGTGGTCCATGTGATCAGTTTGGGTAGTTTTCCGTGATTGTGGTTTTCATTGTGTGCCCTCTGATGGATAAGGATAAGAGGCATATGTAAGCTTCCTGATGGGTGAGACTGGTGAGTCATAGCTAAAGCTTATAAAGTACTGGAAGCTACTTATAACAGGTTATATTAAAAAATTTAAAGAAGGGGGAATATATTATGCATTGACAATGGACAATGGGAAAGAGTCCCATTTCTGGGACTGATATATAATTATCTGATATATAACTTAAACAGTTCTTTTAATAATATGGACATTTTTTGCTTCATAACATTAAATGATACCAAACTCTAATATCCTTGCTGTATCTTGCTTAAAAAATACAGTAGATGAGACAAAGCTTTTGTCTTTTTCTTTCTATCTCAGTAAATCCATGGTTTTGCTTCTAAAAAACACACTGAATTAGATTATTGAAATAACACATTTTGTTAAAATGGGAGGTAAATTTATATCATGGTCAAGCAAAATTCTTTGTAAGGATAGGTAAATCCGTTAATTACCTGCAGAGTTGCTATACACCCAACAGTTATCACCAAAACCTACCACAAAACAATTAAATTAAATTATGACAGGAAATGCTAGATTAAAAGCTAGTCAGAAAATAAAATTTGCTAATAATATGGAAAAGCACCCCAAAATAAGAAGCAGCACAAAATATCATGTTACTTGTTATATGTGCTTTTCTGTATTTCCTATCATAAAAGGTTATGTCCATACCCTAATTCCTCTCTTTAAAAATTTTTGAGCTTGTTTTAATCATTCATTTTATTTGGATATTAAGAATTTAGGTATCTGATGTTTTTTATTTCTGGAAAGCTCCACAATTATCTGCCTTCACTTGTGCACCAATATCACCTTATATTATATAGTTTATTATCCTTCAGAATTGAAGATCCTTCTTCTTAACAAATCTGGAATCACCTTGGGGTTCTTCTGCTGCCACTGGTATTGCTGATGATACATTGGCAGGGTTTTAATCACTTGGAAGTACTCCATTTATCTCCAAATTATTCTTGTGCAAAATGTGCTGATCTGAAACTTTGCTTACGGTATGCATGGAGACATCTCTGCTTTCGTAGGTCCCATGCATTCATTAAGTGACTACAAATGGAGCCCTACTTTTTTTTAGTAACAGTATAAAGTACTTAGTGTATGGAAGAAACTTCCTGTTCTCTCAGGGAGCTCACAATCGATCCCAGATGACACATAGAATATTATATGATTCACTATATATTAAAGGAATGAAAAAGGAATGACTGCTGACCTGTATTAAGCAAAGACTTTTTGGAAAGATGATTGAATTTAATTTTAAAGATTAAATATACTCTTTTGGCTATGAAGAGTGAGTGGTTGTGTGTGTGTGCATGTGTGTGTGTGTAAATGTATATATGCTTTGGTAGGTTGTTGGTGTTTCTGGTTATATTCCAGGCACAAAGAAAACCTTTGCACAAGGTTTTATTTGTAAAAGTGCAAAGGTTTTCTTTGTAAAAGTACCTTGGTGTGTGGTCTTTTTTTTTTTTTTAATACTATACAGAGTTCAGCATGGCTGGAGTATAACATACCAGGTTGAAATAAGGGAGCATCTCTAGAAAGAAGGGATGTAAACAGATAACACAGTAAAGATTTACTTGAATAATGAGCCTGGGAACAGATTATGGTGTATTCTGCCCTTTGTACTGACCTTATTTTGTGGGTCTAAAATTATTTCTGCTACCACTGTCACCAGAACTATTGCTGAAATATCATTATGCACCATATTTTGTGCTAAATGTTTTACACATTTTAAGTCCTTTAATACATCAACTCTATGAGGTTTATTATTATTATTTTAAATTTTCATATGGGAAATTTTAAACTAGGAGGTTATATTACTTGTCCAAGCTGTGTGGTAAGTGGTGGAACCTAGTAACATGTTTACTCTTCTTACTTAGACTACCACACTATATCTGATATCTATGCGTTACTTCTCTTGGAGTAGACCCATAACATAAATTTGTATTCCCAGGTATGCTACAAGTTGAACCTTCCTAAAAGGGATCATCCTGTGCTAGTCATTTCTTCAAAACTAATTGAAAGGTAGACAATTCAGTCCTGTCTAATGTAGTTTACCACATTCCCTAAAGACTCTGTATTATGTTTTTCTGCTCTCAAACATCTTAGTTCTTCCTAACACCCCCAATACACATGTTCTGCTGCTCATATTGTCATGGAACTCGTTGTAAGAAATAGAAGCCATCAGATGGGAACTCCCTCATTTCTCTAATAGGCAGTCTAGAACTTAAAACCATATACCCCAGACTTTATTTATTTATTTATTTTTCTATTGTTAAGAAAGAGAAATTATTCCTCTTCCTAAGAGAGGCCAATTCCTCCACATTTGCTTTGCACTATATCCTCTCTTGTCCTGTTAATTAATTCACATCTTCAATTTTTGCCTAGATCTTTAAAGTTCTCTTACATCTTCAGGATGTCCCTTACAACTAGATCATTTGAATTTTATGTGATTCCCATTAAAAAGCCTCCTTTAATCTTATGTCTCTTTCTTTTATTACTCTGCTTTTCTGAGTTTTCTGGTCAGTTCCACAGTATATTTTCAAGGTAGATTTTCCTGTGCACTTGGTCATAAATTCTAAAACATCTATTCATTTTTTTGTGTGTATGTAGAGTATGAAAGAATATATTTTAAGATCCTTTGCTCATTTTTTAATCATTTCTTTTTTTTTAATATTGAGTTGTAGGGGTTCTTCATATACTTAGAATATCACTCACTTATCAGATGTACCATTTGAAAGTATCTTCTTACATTCAGTAGGCAGCCATTTTTAATTTTGTTGATAGCTTCCTTTGCTGTGAAAAAGATTTTTAGTTTGATAGTCCCACTTGTTTAATTTTGCCTTTGTTTCCCTTACCTAAGGAGACATATTAAAAAAAAAAAAATTGAGACTAATGTCTAAGCGTGTACTGCCTATATTTTATTCTAGCAGTTTTATGGTTTCAGGTCTTACATTAAGTCTTTAATCTATTTTGGTTTTATTTTTATGCATGGTGTGAGACAGTAGTCCAGTACTTTGCATGCAGTTGTACAGTTTTCCCAACACCATTTAGAGAATAGGTTGTCTATCCCACTGTATATTTTGGCTTCCTTTGTCTTAGATGAATTGCCCATATAAATTAAGGTTCATTTAGGACTTTTCTACTTTGTTCCACTGATCTAAGTGTATAGTTTTGTGCTACTACCATACTGTTTAGATTATGGTAGTTCTGAAGTATAGTTCAGGATCTTAGAGAGTGATACCTTCAGCTTTGTTCTTCTTTTTCAGATTGCTTTGGCTATGTGAGGTCTTTTGTATTTCAAAAAAAATATTAGGTTTTTTTTTTTGTTCTAGTTCTGTGACAAATGACACTTTAAAGAATTGTGTTGAATCAATAGATTACTGTGGGTAGTATAGTCATTTTAACTAAATTAATTCCTGAAACTATTAAGACAATATATCTTTCTATTTGTGTCATTTTCAAGTTTTCATCAGTGTTGTAATTTTTGTGTCTAATTATTAGAGTATACAATCAGCAGGAGTAATTATATAAGCATAATGGAAGTTAAAAAGCTTAATGATACTCCTAACCTTGAATTTAAGTTCTATGATCCTCCTCCAAGCAGAACACCATAGAGTAGGCCTGCATTTCTTAAAAATATTGGCCAGAAGAAAGTTCCAACAATCCATATTCTAACAAAGAGCCTTATATACTTAGGTATATAAGATTTTACATTACATGTATTTTATATAAATGTGGCAAATAAGTATGTAAAAAGGAATAAACATCATCAGTAATTAGGGAAATGTAATTAAAAAGAAAGTGGTGGAATAACACCACACATTTAAAGTGAAATAGCCAAAATCAAAATTGAAAAAAGCTGACAATGCAAAGTACTGGCAGAACTGTCAAGCAACTGTAACTCTCTTACAATGCTGGTGGGACTGAAACATATTATAGCAATTAGGACAACAGTTTTGAAAGCTAAAATTCAACTCCTATGAAATTAACTAAGAAAAATAAAAATGTGTATGTTACTCAAAAACATGTATGCAAATGTTTATAACAACTTTTTTCATAATCATCCAAAATTGTGCAAAATTGCACAACCCAAATACCCTTCAACTGATGAATAGATGGACAGACTGTGGTTTATCCATAAATGCCAATACTCAGCCATAACAGGGAACAAGCAATTGATACCTACAATACCTGAATGCACCTCAGATGCATTTTGCTAAGGAAGAGAAGTGAGATCAAAATCCTCTACACATTCATATAATATTCAGGAAAAGACAGAACTACATAGGCAGAAAATAGATAAATGATTGTCTCAGAGAGTATGAGGGGATAAGGGTATGTGGTTTCTTACTGTTGGTGGTATGAGACATTTTTATCTTTTTTGACTGATATATAATTGTAAGTATTGTCAAAAGTCATAGACTTCTACACAAGAATGGTAAATTTTATTATATATAAATTCTTCTCAATAATCTGATATAAAAATTATTAATTCTTTACAAAATAGTTAATTCTTTCAGACATTTTAATTCTTCCCTATTCAAGAAGGGGAACCTCATTTAAAATGGAGTCGGGAAGTCCTAAGGGGGAGCTCTCACACACATAACCATCCTTTGCTGCTTACTTTACATTCCTGGGCAAGAAAAAGTTTCTTTACCACCTTAGATGGAGGAACAAAGATTTTCTCCTACCCAGCAACAGAGCAGCCAAGGAGAAACCGCAAGAGCTTAGCCACTGAGAAACTACAACCGTTCTAAACCCCTGCTTGCTTTTAATGAAATTCTCCTTCAAAACAGCCTCTCCTTACTTCCTCATTTTTCTCTTTAAAGTAATATTCCTCTTCCTTTTTTAAATATAAAATTATTATATGAAGTGTGTAGGCTATTGACTTCATTTTTAATAGGTAAATTATGACTCTGCAAGCAAAAGTGTAGTTGCTTATAGTCCCATGAGTCTTCCCAAGTGGACAAGTTCAGTTCAGTTCAGTTCAGTCGCTCAATCATCTCCGACCCTTTGCAACCCCGTGGACTGCAGAGCTCCTTCCAAATCACATCACTCTACTTCTCAAGATGATGTAAAGATACACCAAGGTTGCACTTTTACAGAGGTAAATTACACCTTCTGCAAAATATCAACATAGAAGCTAAGAAATCCTGAATCGTTACTCAGAACAAACCTCTTGTTAAGAGGCTTTAGTGTTGAATGGTTGGGAAACACTGTAAGTCAGATTGTATCCTGTTTCATAGTGGGCATAAATTCTTTAATAGCACTATGCCAGGTGAGTACCCCCAAGGAAAATATAGAGGAGTAGCTCATAGGAAGTGCCAGTGTATTTAATACTGTCTGCAAAATAAAGGGGCTGTTTGTTATTGGACTCAAGTCAGGGGAAGTCAGGGGAAGAATGCTTTTCTAATGCTTAAAGCTGAAGACAGATAAAACTTCTGTACCTTTGTTGCATAGGAAAAGTGAGAAAAAGCGAAAGCAATGCACTCATGGCCAAGTTATTCTTGGGACAAAACAGGTTGTTGACTTTTTTTTTCTGTGTGAAAGATACTACTGTATATTAAAAAGGTAAGAAAATATAGAACCATAGGAATACAAATTGTGAAAATAATTACACATTAACAGACTAGGTATTTACTAAATTAATAGCACGCAATATCAAGAATTTCAGCCACCCATCTTCACATGCCTGAAAAACTTGCTAGATAATACCTCACTCAATTTCATTATACAAAAATATTTGGGCTAATTATTTGACTAGCTCAATATTCAAGTCCCTAAAGAGATAATGAAACTTGCCCTGGTGGGAGGAACGTTTTATGACCCTTTTTCATTATATGTGAAGCTGCTGGGTCAATGATGTCACCTTGCTACTGTCTGTTCCCTCTTATGAAGGGGATTTTGTTCCTCCTGAGTTGTGCTCCAGCTTAGGTCTGCTGAGGATTATTCCCATCCCTCTGCATTTTCCTGGCATCTGCTATGAAAATCTGACTAGTCATTTTTGTCCTATTTAATTTGACTCAGGGACTGGTGGTATCCCTTTATGGCTGTTTAACTGAGGTAAACAATACAAAATTATGTTCTCTGAGACACAGAAACTACATAAGTAGCTTCAGTTTAACATGTTTAGCTGGGTTGTCCATATGCAGAGAATAACTCTCATGTTTCTGATTTAATGGCATGACATTTTTCTACAATAGAAGATTTATCGGTATATATGTATTAAATCTCTGTGTATGTGCACACTAAATGTGATTTTCATATCTGATGCTTATAAAATCATATATATGAGCATTCATAAATCAGGGGGAAACATAAAATTCTTTTTTTTTTTAAGTTTATTGCCAAATACCATTGTAAACAGTGTTAAATTAATCCTGCTAGATGTCTTTTTGCACCAGTGCATCTCATCCCATCATGACAAGCAATTTTTTCATGTGTCAATTTCATATAAATATGGATGGTTTCAGTTATTTTATTTCAGGAAAATCTTCAAAACAGTGGCAAACGCTTTAATGTACTAAATGCCCAACAATATTAATGTGGTAATTATCAAAGACTTGTAGAGGTAATGAGCTAAAATGTTGGCAGAATGTGTGACTGTGAAAGCCTAATTTTTGGAAATGGGATCCACCTCACCACAGAAACACATATCAAAAAGCTCAATTGTTGTAAATCCCTGTTAGTAGGGCATCCAGCAACATTTCCCTTTGGCTGACAATTTATGTAGGATTCAGCTGTATGTCCTGAATGCTCCGAGTCCTCATAATTATATTATGTCTGCTCTTGCTTGTTTTGGAACTGGCAGCCTCATACATGGTGAATTGATTTTTAGTTGGCTGTTCACTATTTTATTTCTAGGATGGGAGTTAGTTGACTAGACCTGGATAATAGAAAATATACCTTTCCAAATTTTAAGGTCAGATATTTTACTTTTGGTTCTTTCTTACAAGAAAATATTCTTTACATACTTTTAAAATATAATTTCCTTTTAAAATCCCATGTTCCACAATCATATTAATCATAAGCTTTGCTTTGAAGATTTGAGGGCTAATTGAAAGTTTTCAAAATGAAACAGTAACAGAATATCCTACTCAAGTAACATTTTAAATAGTAAATTTGTGCTTAAAGTATCTTTTATGGAATTATTTGATACATAGGTTACTTCCCACAACTCTCCAGATTCTACATACAGTGCTATGAAAGCAGGCAAAATTGGAAGTAGATGATATTAAAGTATAGTCCTTTCATCTTTCTTGTATCTTCATTCCTCTTAGCCTTGACCTGAGCCACTTTAAAGAACAACTTGTTCCCACAAACCAGATCATCACCAGAAGTTATTTATTAAGATGTTAGATAATAAGGAGAAGTCCAAGAGTAATAGGAAGGTGAATATGTTCTCGGTCATCCTGTACCACAGATGGTCCTTGAAATCAAAGAAACACTTACATATGTTTGTATATTAGCATATAATATATATGTACTATAATATAGTGCTTCCCTGGTAGCTCAGCTGGCAAAGAATCCACCTGCAATGCAAGAGACCTGGTTTCAATTTCTGGATTGGGAAGATCCTCTGGAGAAGGGAACAGCTACCCACTCCAGTATTCTGGCCTGGAGAATTCCAGGGACTATACAGTTCATTATTAGTTCAGTTCAGACAATCAGTTGTGTCTGACTCTTTGTGACCACACGGACTGAAGCAGCAAGGCCTCCCTTTCCATCACCAACTCCCAGAGTTTACACAAACTCATGTCCATTGTGTCAGTGATGCCATCCAACTATCTCATCCTCTGCCGTCCCCTTTTCCTTCCGCCTTCAATTTTTCCCAGGATCAGGGTCTTTTCAAATGAGTCAGTTCTTTGCATCTGGCCAAAGTATTGGACTTTTTTCAGCTTTGGACTTTGCAAAGGCCAAAGTATTGGACTTTCAGCTTCAGCATCAGTCCTTCCAATGAATATGCAGGACTGATTTCCTTTAGGTTGGACTGGTAGGATCTTCTTGCTGTCCAAGAGATTCTAAAGAGTCTTCTCCAACACCATAGTTCAAAAGCATCAATTCTTTGTCACTCATCTTTTTTATAGTCCAACTCTAACATCCATACATGACTACTGGAAAAAACATAGCTTTGACTAGACGGCCTTTTGTTGGCAAAGTAATGTCTCTCCTTTCTAATATGCTATCTAGGTTGGTCATAACTTTTCTTCCAAGACGTAAGCATCTTTTAATTTCATGACTGAAGTCATCATCTGCAGTGATTTTGGAGCCCCCCAAAATAAAGTCAGCCACTGTTTCCACTGTTTCCCCATCTATTTGCCATGAAATGATGGGGCCAGATGCCATGATCTTTGTTTTCTGAATGCTGAGTTTTAAACCAACTTTTTTACTCTTCTCTTTCAATTTCATCAAGAGGCTCTTTAGTTTTTCTTCGCTTTCTGCCATAAGGGTGGTATCGTCTGCATTTCTGAGGTTATTGATATTTCTCCCTGCAAACTTGATTCCAGCTTGTTCTTCACCAGCCCAGCATTTCTCTGGATTTACTCTGCATATAAGTTAAATAAGCAGGGTGACAACATACAGCCTTGACATACTCCTTTCCAGATTTGGAACCAGTCTGCTGTCCCATGTCCAGTTCTAACTGTTGCTTCAGGAACTCATGCAGATTTTTCAAGAGGCAAGTCAGGTGGTCTGGTATTCCCAAATCTTGAAGAATTTTCCACAGTTTTTTTTTTTTTTTTTCTGATCCACACAGTCAAAGGCTTTGGCATAATCAGTAAAGCAAAAATAAATGTTTTTCAGGAAATCTGTGGCTGTTTTGATGATCCAGTGGATGTTGACAATTTGATCTCTGGTTCCTTTGCCTTTTCTAAAACCAGCTTGAACATCTGGAAGTTCATGGTTCATGTATTGTTGAAGCCTGGCTTGGAGAATTTTGAACATTACTTTGCTAGCATGTGAAATAAGTGCAATTGTGTGGTAGTTTGAGCATTCTTTGGTATTGCCTTTCTTTGGGATTGGAATGAAAACTGACCTTTTCCAGTCCTGTGGCCACTGCTGAGTTTGATGGCATATTAAGTGCAAAACTTTCACAGCATCATCTTTTAGGATTTGAAAGAGTTCAACTGAAATTCCAGCACCTCCACTAGCTTTGTTCATAGTGATGCTTCCTAAGGCCCACTTGACTTTGCATTCCAGGATATCTGGCTCTAGGTGAGTGATCATGCCACCGTGTTTATCTGGGTCATTAAGACCTTTTTTTTTTTTTTTTTGTATAGTTCTTCTGCATATTCTTGCCACCTCTTAATATCTTCTGTATCTGTTAGGTCCATACCATTTCTGTCCTTTATTGTGCCCATGTTTGCATGGCACATGTTCCCTTGGTGTCTCTAATTTTCTTGAAGAGATCTCTAGTCTTTCCCATTCTATTGTTTTCCTCTATTTCTTTGCATTAATCACTGAAGAAGGCTTTCTTATCTCTCCTTGCTATTCTTTGGAACTCTGCATAGTCCATTATAGATCTTACTCAAAAGTTGAGAAACTGAAGATAGTCTCAAAACCTATTTTGTGGAGCCAAGAAAGTTTTATCAGTGGAAATGCCATTTGAGCTGAGTTTTCAGGAGTAAGTAAGGGAATTGCACATAAACCAGAAGTAAAATTTTAGGCTGCATTAAGATGGAAATACTTTTCATATTTTTCACTTTAAAGTTTGGGTTTTATCAAATAGCAGACAGACAACAGAGTACTTAAAATGACATGGCATTATCAATTTTTGAAATTTAAAACCTCTAGAAGTAGTATAGAAAATGAGTAGGAAGTTAAATCATTGAGGAGCCACTTTAAAAGTTACTTCAATGATTTAAGTCATAGAGGATTAAAAGATTGTGCCTCATTTATGTTAATAAAGTTTTAGCAAGTGTTTTGTGTTTTTATGACAACAGTGTTAAATTCCTTGATGAAGACTTTTCTAATACTGATATTACAAATTTTGAATCCCAAATATGGATTCCTACAGTTGATAATTATAATTTATAATTAAATTATAAATTTTATAATTAAAAATTTTATAATTTATGCTTTATAATTAATGTTTGCTCTTTCTATGTTAATTGATCTCTATAACTTGATCATAAATATATCCTTTAACCCACAGAGCAGAATGTCAAGTACATAGTATATATTCAATAGTGAATATACATAGATTACTTAGAATTAATTTTTGAACATTTGTCACTAAAGTCAATTTTAGTGTGATGCATTCAGTATTTTAGTAAGGACATTGGTAAAACTACAGCTGAAAGAAAAATATGTCCAAAAGCAAAAGACAATTTAAAGGACCATTTAATCTATTTTCTTAAAAGATTTTTGGTTTTCATACAGAAACATATTTCACCAGGAGAATTAATAATTATGATCATGACAGCATCATAATTTCTGAAACTATCAAAGTAAGAAGCTCAGACAGCCATACATCATTACTAGTCTGCTTCCTGCAAATTTGTGAACAAAAGAATTTCTTAAGTTGTTAAAAGACTCTCATTTTTTTGTTTGCTTGTTTGTTTGTTAGTTTCTCTACCTAAACAGGGTAAAAATGTAAATGATGGAATTGCCATACCTCAAGACATAGATATGATTTTATCTCAATTAAAGCTTGAACAAGTTGTGTTTTTATTGATGGAAATTTTATTTGAGCAACTGGAAATCACACTTATCAGCCAAACTGGGAGTGATGAAATCATAAATCATAAATGGAGACAGAAAGAACAACATAATTAAACTTGAACCAAAAATCCCAATACTTGATTATTCTGCCTGGAAATTTTTTTAAAAAAATAAATAAATAAATGTGATTTTGTTTCTTGTGATTTGTGGTAACACCAAGAGAATGAGAGGAAAATAAACTTTAAAAAACTTCACTCCTCAAAGCTGATTTTTACGTCACTTAAAGAAGATTCTTGTGTTTTGAATGAATCAAATTATGAATCAAAGCATCAAAATTTTATCTACAGAAAACTCAGTCAGCCTTAATACATAAGTTGAAAAGGTAAACTGTGCAATATATCAAGCTGAGAAACGTTGAAATCTCCATATAAGGTATCCAATAACTGATGATTTAAAATGAAGATGAAAGGAAATGAGTATTTGAAAGTGTGTAAACGCCACTCTAAAATGAATATGTATTCTTGGCAGTATTTTTTATTCTTTTTCTTTTTAACATGCTACCCATTCTACAGATTAGTATATGTTTCCCTGAATCTAACTTTATGGGAGGAATAATGCATTACTGCTGCTGCTGCTGCTGCCAAGTCACTTCAGTCGTGTCCGACTCTGTGCGACCCCATAGACGGCAGCCCACCAGGCTCCCACGTCCCTGGGATTCTCCAGGCAAGAACACTGGAGTGGGTTGCCATTTTCTTCTCCAATGCATGAAAGTGAAAAGTGAAAGTGAAGTCACTCAGTCATGTCCGACTCCCAGCGACCTCATGGACCACAGCCCACCAGGCTCCTCCATCGATGGGACTCTCCAGGCAAGAGCACTGGAGTGGGGTGCTATTGCCTTCTCCAATGCACTACTAGAGAATCAAATACATAAAATGATGTTAGCATACTGTGAATAACCTCTTACGATGTTCCCCAAAAAATGCCACTTAGAGAAACTTAGCATGATTATGTGTGAGGCCAGACAGGAGAAGATTACCTACCAACATCAAATCAAGCACATCACATATCTTAAGTCCTGTGTGTATAATAGAGAATGTCTAAAATGAACAAAAATAATAGTTTGTTTAATGAATATACTAGAAAATTCCTTTATATAGTGATATCCCTGGAGTCCAGTATTTTATATACACTTAAAGGTGCATAAAAATCAGTGATATATTGTCTCAGTAGATTTCATCAGTTGATTTATTGAATTTTTCAGTTTTATGGTTTATAGGCTTTTACATTCAAGATGGAGTAATTTGAAATACATCTCCCACATTTGAAATACATCTACATTTTTTAATGCAATTGAACCAACAACAATATAAAAATATAGCACAGGCCAAGTTTCACTTGAATACTTTATACAACAGACAGTAATTTGATCTTTTGAACTTATTAATTCTCATGTATGCTGAACTCCGTACAAAATATACCATTTATTAGGTGGAAAGCTATATGTGAAATCTGCTTTTGATTTGGTATATGTATTTAAAAAGCTAATTGCTAAATCATATACTTCAGGTCAGTCACTCAGTTTTGTCTGACTCTTTGCGACCCCATGGACTGCAGAACACCAGGCTTCTCTGTCCATCACCAACTCTGGAGTTTCTCAAACTCATGTCCATTGAGTCAGTGATGTCATCCACCCATCTCATCCTCTGTTATTCCCTTCTCATCCCTCTTTCAATCTTTTCCAGCATCAGGGTCTTTTCAAATGAGTCAGTTCTTCACATCAGGTGGCCAAAGTATTGGAGTTTCAATTTCATCATCAGTCCTTCCCATGAATATTCAGGACTGATCTCCTTTAGGATGGACTGGTTGGATCTCCTTGCAGTCCAAGGGACTCTCTAGAGTCTTCTCCAACACCACAGTTCAAAAGCATCATTTCTTTGGCACTCAGTTTTCTTTATAGTCCAACTCTCACACCCATACATGACTACTGGAAAAGCCATAGTTTTGACTAGACAGACCTTTGTTGGCAAAGTAACATCTCTACTTTTTATCATGCTGTCTAGGTTGATCATAACTTTTCTTCCAGGGAGTAAGTGTCTTTTAATACCATCTGCAGTGATTTTGCCTTATACTTATCTAGAAGGAAAATAATTCATTTTTCATTTCAATTTGATGTATTTTAATCTTCTATTTTCATAGATTTCAGATAAAATTAAAATATAAGATACAGTACTGTATTTGAAATGGCTTTATCAGGCCAACCTGTCATCTTTCCAGCTCAAAATTAAGCCAGCAAAAAAAGGATGTGTGGTGTGTCAGCAGTGTACTCTTGTAACTCTTGATAATCTGATATATACAGATAACTTATTTTAATAGTGTATGCATGCTCAATCACTTCAGTCATGTCTGATTCTTCGGTACCCTATGAACTGTAGTCTGACAGGCTCCTCTCTCCATGGGATTCTTCAGGCAGCAATACTGGAGTGGGTTTGTCATGCCCTCCTCCAAGGGACTATCCCAACCCAGGGACCGAAGTCAAGTCTCCTGCATTACAAGCAGATTTTTTTACTCCTGAGCCACAGGGGAAGCCCTTATAGATACATTGTTAATTCAATGGGAAGATTTTCATGAACACATTATAGATATAACTTTGCAGAAAGAAGAAATAATGAAAAAGAGGAAGAACAAAACACAAATAGAAGCAAAGAGGGAAAAGGAAGTTGTATGACCACAATGATAATACTTTTAATTCCTACCATGTAAGCTATAGAATTCAGGTTGATTATATTCTTTGCAACCAAAGATGGAGAAGCTCTATATGGTCAGAAAAAAACAAGACTGGGAGTTGACTATGGCTCAGATCATGAACTCCTTATTGCCAAATTCAAACTTAAATGGAAGAAAGTAGGGAAAACAAGTAGACCATGAAAGTATGACCTAAATCAAATCCCTTACAATTATAGATTATATGAGTGCTTCCCTCATAGCTCAGTTAGTAAAGAATCTGCCTGCAATGAAGGAGACCCGGGTTCGATTACTGGGTTGGGAAGATACCCTGGAGAAGGAAATGGCAACCCACTCCAATATTCTTGCCTGGAGAATCCCATGGACAGAGGAGCCTGGCAGGCTATAGTCCATGGAGGTCGCAAAGAGCCAGACATGACTTAGCGACTAAACCACGTAAACTACCACCATTATATAGCGGAAGTGAGAAACAGATTCAAGGAATTAGATCTGATAGACAGAGCGCCTGATGTGCTATGGACAGAGGTTCATGACATTGTACAGGAGACAGGAATCAATATCATCCCCAAGAAAAAGAAATGAAAAAAGCAAAATGGCTATCTAAGGAGGCCTTACAAATAGCTATGAAGAGAAGAGAAGTGAAAAGCAGGGGAGAAAAGGAAAAATATACCCGTTTGAATGCAGAGTTCCAAAGAATAGCAATGACAGATAAGAAAGCCTTCCTCAGTGATCAGTGCAAAGAAATAGAGGAAAACAATAGAATGGGAAAGACTAGAGATCTCTTCAAGAAAATTAGAGGTACCAAGGGAATATTGCATGCAAACATGGGCACAATAAAGAACAGAAATGATATGAACCTAACAGAAGCAGAAGATATTAAGAATAGGTGGCAAGAATATACAGAAAAACTATGCAAAAAAGATCTTCACGACCCAGATAGCCATGATGGTGTGATCACTCACCTAGAGCCAGACATCCTGGAATGCAAAGTCAAGTGGGCCTTACAAAGCATCCCTACCAACAAAGCTAGTGGAGGTGATGGAATTCCAGTTGAACTTTTTCAAATCTTAAAAGATGATGCTGTGAAAGTGTTGCACTCAATATGCCATAAAATTTGGAAAACTCAGCAGTGGCCACAGGACTGGAAAAGGTCAGTTTTCATTCCAATCCCAAAGAAAGGTAATGCCAAAGAGTACTCAAACTATCACACAATTGCACTTACCTGACATGTGAGCAAAGTAATTTTCAAAATTCTCCAAGTCAGGTTTCAATAGTTCATGAACCATGAACTTCCAGATGTTCAAGCTGGTTTTAGAAAAAGCAGAGGAACCAGAGATCAAATTGTCAACATCTGAGGGATCATCAAAAAGCAAAAGAGTTCCAGAAAAACATCTGTTTCTGCTTTATTGACTATGACAAAGCCTTTGACTGTGTGGATCACAATAAACTGTGGAAAATTCTTAAAGAGATGGGAATACCAGACCACCTGACCTGCCTCTTGAGAAATCTGTATGCAGGTCAGGAAGCAGCAGTTAGAACTGGACATGGAACAGCAGACTGTTTCCAAATCCAGAAAGGTGTACATCAAGGCTGTATATTGTCATCCTGCTTATTTAACTTACATGCAGAAGACATCCTGAGAAATGCTGGGCCGGATGAAGCACAAGCTGGAATCAAGATTTCCAGGAGAAATATCAATAACCCCAGATATGCAGATTACACCACCCTTATGGTAGAAAGGGAAGAAGTCTTAAACAGCCTCTTGATGAAAGTGAAAGAGGAGAGTGAAAAAATTGGCATAAAGCTCAACATTCAGAAAACTAAGATTATGACAGCTGCTCCCATCACTTCAGGGCAAATAGATGGGGAAACAGTGGATACAGTGACAGACTTTATTTTCAGGGGCCCCAAAATCACTGCAAATGGTGACTGCAGCCATGAAATTAAAGGACACTTACTCCTTGGAAGAAAAGTTTTGACCAACCTAGACAGCATATTAAAAAGCAGAGACATTACTTTGCCAACAAAGGTCCGTCTAGTCAAAGCCATGCTTTTTCCAGTAGTCATGTGTGGATGTGAGATTTGGACTATAAAGAAAGCTGAGTGCCAAAGAATTGATGCTTTTGAACTGTGATGTTGGAGAAGACTCTTGAGAGTCCCTTGGACTGCAAGGAGAACCAACCAGTCCATCCTAAAGGAAATCAGTCCTGCATATACATTGGAAGGACTGATGCTGAAGCTGAGAGTCCAGTACTTTGGATACCTGATGCAAAGAGCTGACTCATTTGAAAAGACCCTGATGCTGGGAAAGATTGAAGGCAGGAGGAGAAGGAGATGACAGAGGCTGAGACTGTTGGATGGCATCACCAACTCAATGGTTATGAGTTTGAGTAAACTCCATAGTTGGTGATGGACAGGGAGGCCTGGCGTTCTGCAGTCCATGGGTTCACAAAGTGTCGGACATGACTGAGCATCTGAACTGAACTGAAATGAACTGAAGCTATAGAAGGAAAAATATTTGTTAGGGACTGTTTTTTTTTTTTTTTTACCATATTTAAAACTAGATTTTCTCTGTTTTTGAAACAATTGCTCCATTTTTTTAAATTATATTCATTATTATGTGATTATTTATCTCAGACTAAAAAAGCAGATTCAAAAGAATTAAATAAATATACATTGTGTGCTACTTCAGTTTGGCCATCAAAGTGATGACAAATTACGTTTTACATTGGAAAGGTTTTTACTCGAATGCTTGTTACTCTGGTTAAAGATTAGCCTACATTCTGTCTTCTGAAATAAATGAAATTGACATATTGCTCATCTGCTGACCAAAGATCTGCTTCGTTACCAGTTTTTGTGAGTTCCACCACAGGGAGTTTGAGGGATGGCACAGGGTAGCCACAGAATAGAAGTCTGAAATGTTATGTGCAAGGACTCTGGCCTACTTTATTTCAGGCAGTCTGACAGCACCATTTCAGTAAACATTTATGACAGGGCTGTTGTAAAGAATGATGGTTTCATCTGATCATCTCTATATGGTGTAGGTGGTGTAGCCTTGAGGCAATGTAACTTGGTAAACATGTTTTATTACCTGGAAATGTTTCTGTACTTTTAAAGTAAAGCTAACAATATTAAAAATGAGAATGATCTTCCTAACCTGTACCAAAGAATAAATGAAATATAATCATCAAGATGAGTTTGATCTTGGAGCACTCAAGAGAAATGTTGCTACCTAATAGATCATTTTCTTTTTTAATGTAATTTATGCCTGAAATTAAGTTTGCAAGCAGAACTGGAAAGAAATCTAGTTGAATGACAACCACATGTTGAAAATCTTTATTTTTCAGCATGTGAATAAATTTAGTAATACAGAAAAGCAGATTAATCTAATCAGTGTGGCTATGGTGATAGATCAGAAATATCTATACAGAGTAACATTTTTCCTATATTAAATACAATTCTAATAAAATAAGCCTATGTATCACATGAAGCGTTCATAAAATAGAAAATCAACATAGGGTATGTGTAAAATACCTGTAATAATAAACCCACTTTATTATTTTTTTATTTAAATACAGTTAAGTGAGAAATCCTTATGAAAGCTTTATGTGAAATTCTAAATATTTTGTTATCATTTATGTTTGTATTTCAAAGAATTTACCATATAGTTAGAGTAGGGTCTCTTCTGTGTAAATATAGCTAGTGGGAAGTTGTTGTATAACACACAACACAGGGTGCTCAGCCTGGTGCTCTGTGATAACCTAGGGGGATGGAGGGGGTGAGAGACAGGCTCAGGAGGGAAGGGATGTACATATACTTATCAGCTGATTCATGTAGTTGTATGTCAGAAACCACTACAACATTGTAAAGGAATTATTCTTCAATTAAAAATAAATGTTTAAAAAAACAGTAAGGTCTCTTCTGAATATAGATGTACTAATCAAAGCTCTGAGTGCAAAAAGACAAGATGGACAATAATTCAGGATTGAAATATCTGCATGTTCCTTGCAAATTCAGTTCGATTAACACATTAATTTTAACAATATCAACAAATTGACATCGTTCATGTGGTCAAAATCAATGCTTTGTGTTTTTCTTTTGTAACAATCCTTTTATCAAAAGCATGAAATTATTACTCAATTTTTGCTTCAAGAACCAGGTTGACATCTATTTCTGCATTTCTTCTTGATGGGGATCACTTTCTGGTAGAAGGGTATTCTCAACAGTTTGCATCAGGCAACACCATTATCCCTGTTCCTGTTTTGACTTCCATTTCATACACTTACCAGGTAAATCATTTATTCTTCCAAATATCAGAATGTAATCAATGTAATCAAGGTTGAGGAAAAGACAAGAGCAGCAGCAACAAAATAAATCTAATTTTGTTTTCTAGGCTGTGTAGTGGCTAGAAAAGCAAGCCTTAAGTTCAGCTTCACTTTAGATGGGCAACTTCCCTTTGAAATGACTACACAATAATGAGTAAACTGGGCTTCCCTTGTGGCTCAGCTGGTAAAGAATCTGCCTGCAGCGTGGGAGACCTGGGTTGGGAAGATCTCCTGGAGAAGGGAAAGGCTACCCACTCCAGTATTCTGGCCTAGAAAATTCCATGAACTGTATAATCCAAGGGATCACATAGAGTTAGACATGACTGACTTTCACCTTTACTTTCAAGGAGTAAACTATAAAGCAACCCCCACAAATTCGTACAGAAATATTGACTTAGATTTTTACTTTGCTTCCAAGTACTTGATACTATAATGTGATATTATGTTTGTAGTCAAATTCTACAGTTGATCCTAGGTTGAAACCAAAATATAAAGAGATTGTTGGCTTTTTCTTCATTAGTGATTTTTAAAAACATTGACTCAATTCTCTCACTCATTGCTCTGAGAGACAGGAACCTTTATTTATTTCTTCTTCTTTTTTTTTTTTTTTTTTTTTTTACTTTTGAGGAGTAGTCAATGTACAGTATTAGATCTGTTTTGGGTGTATAACATAGTCGTTCACAATTTTTAAAGGTTATATTCTACTTGTAGTTATAAAATATTGGCTATATTCACTGTGTTGTACTGTATAACCTTGTAGTTTATTTTTTTTATACGTGATAGTTTATAGAAACTCTTGTTTCTAATTTCCATTTCACCATTTTAAATATTGTCATGCATCTTTTTGATAAACCAACTTTTAGAGGGGGCATTTAAGAGTCAGCCTGCAATGTGGGAGACAGTGGTTTGATCCCTGGGTCAGGAAGATTTCCTGGAGAAGGAAATGGCAACCCACTTCTGAGAATCCCACGGATGGAGGAGCCTGGCAGGCTATAGTCCATGGGATCACAAAGAGTCAGACATGACTGAGTGACTTCACTTTCACTTTAACTTCCTGACTTTACCTGTTTCATCTGTAGAATAAAGATGATCAAACATTTTAACTTTACTTATATGGAGTATATCAAATATTCTTTGAATTGGAGAGGAAGTCCTTGACACTATATCTTATAAGATCTGTACTTATGTTTATCTTGCAATAGTTCTTTCCACTGCTACCTAATATGAGCTCAGCAGTTGTAAGATACCTTTGGAAAAATATTAGGGATATTTTTGACAGATGGACTCTGCTTGAAACAATCTCCTTCATATTGTTTAAATAGCCTTTAGATTCTTGGAAACAGCAATAAAGAGCTCTAGGTTTCTATGGGTAATACAGGACCTTAAGCTTAGGAATTAGCTTTTGATACATTGATACAGCTGTTTTTCTCAAAGTAATAGTCTTTAAGGCAGGGCATATACAACTTGATGATATCAAGCAAATCTTCCTCATTTCTACATTGTGTCTATTTTATGATGGATAAAGTACAGCAATTAAATAATGCCTGAATATAATATATTAATAAATAATAACAGTTATTGAGACCACAGTGTCAAAAGTTTTTTTCCTGATTAAGGTGTATCATTAGAAACAATTAGATACAATTGTTTCTAATCATATTATTAGAAACAATTAAAATACCACTGTGCTAAAAATTATTTGCTTCAAAGGTACTATGTTTATTTATATTTTAATTTATGTAAAGTTCCATGGAATGCCATAAAATTCAGTTGTTAAATAACTATTTCTTAATTGTGCAAAGTCTTAAATAGTTCATATCTTTAGAGACCAATTAGTATTTCAAAATTGTATTTTCTCATCAATTAATATCTAATTATCATTATTTTGATTTATATCCCAAAGTAATATCCACATTATATAATAAATTCTCTTTGCTTTTATTAATTCTTTAAGTTATATTTAGATCTGTGAAGCAATATCTTTCCATGAAGCAGCACAGTTCATCTTTATCCTTGATTTCCCTTACTATAATTAACATAATTGTGGCTCAGGGTTTTCAATTTTTTGTAATTGACATCAGTGTAAATCATAAAATTTAAATAACTGGTGTAATATTCTCACAGCCTGAGAAGTTTCAAGACATCATTTCAAAGAAATTAAGGTCATGAACCTTTGACATTTGATTCAGACAGAATTGTTTGGGCTTCCCTGGTAGCTCGGATGGTAAAGAATTTGCCTGCAATGTAGGAGACCTGGGTTTAATCCCTGGGTCAGGAAGATCCCTTGGAGAAGGAAATGGCAACCCACTCCAGTATTCTTCCTGGAGAATCCCATGGATAGACTGTCCGGGCTACATTCCATGGCGTTGCAAAGAGTCGGACACGACTGAGTGACTAAGCACACACATGTACTCTTTGAAATGTTTCTATTTCAGGTTTATCAATGTGATATTGCCTTTATAACTGCAACCCATTTGGCTTCATCAAGGAAAACTTTATATTGACCAAGCAAAAATATTTATTGATATTTTGATTGTTTTAAAAGAATATCGTCAATAAGGGCTACACAGAATAGTGGCAAAAACAGAAGACAATAAAAAGGGTCATGCTTATCTTATTCTTTTTTCTTTACTTGTTAATTGTTTTACTTTGAACACTATATTCAAATGTAATAAAGTCTGTTTTTATAAAAAATGAAAAACATACAATTTTTATGATTTCCTGTACAGCTTTTTTAACTGAGAGTGATCTATAAATCACAGCTCAGTATATGTACTACATGTTATTATTTCCAATAATCAGTCCACTTGACCACATTAATCATCCTTCAGAAAACTTTTTGGACTAATGCTTGAAAATTAGAGGAGTAATAAAACACATCATTTGATGATAATCATATGTGAATTTGTGAAATTTTGATTTGTTTTCCTAAATTTTATATACTTATAAGTACACTGTTATTTAGTTGCTAGTCATGTCAGCTCTTTTGCGACCCCATGAACTATAGACTGATAGGCTCCTCTGTCCATGGGATTTCCCAGGCAAGAATACTGGAGTGGGTTGCCATTTCCTTCCCCAGGGGATCTGCCTAACCCAGGAATCAAACCCATGTCTCCTGAATTGCAGGCAAATTCTTTGCCATTGAGCCACCAGGGAAGCCAAAAGTGTAATAGTCTCCTCTCAAAGAAGGTTCTCTTTGTTTTCTGAGATAGATACAATTCATTATCCCATCAATGAATATTTATTGTATTGATATCAGGGATGAGTAAGCAACTTTTCAAATTAATGACATTTTTTTCAACATGAAGCCCAGTGTCCACTAATCACTTAATTCTGAAACTTTTTTAAATACAGAAAGTATCTTTTGTTACCTCAGAAATGTGTGTTTGCATTCTTTCACTTGAACACTATATACTTCTCTATATTCCTAACAACCCAACTGGACCATTAGCTCACTGAGGGCAAGTCTTATTTTCCCATACTCATAAGGATCATGACAAATACTTAGAGCTCGATAAGTAATGTTAAAGAAATAAAAAAAGAAGATAATACATTTTGGGTGACCTAGTAAAAGACCCTGGAGATTCAGTATAAAACAAAGAGAACAAATTTTCATGGATAGAGAGTATAACTTTTATTAATAGAAATGGATTTTTGACATTGTCAAATTCTGCAGAGGCCAAGAACAATTATAAAAGCTATCAAATTTAGCAATTTGGAGATCATTGGTAACCTTGAAGAAAACAATTTCATTAGTGATAGGTTTTAAAGTAAAAGAGCAGTTACTTGAGAAGAACTAAAGATGCAGAAAGGAAACAGCAATCACAGATCCTTTTTTGTAGAATTATAAGTGAAGAGAGGTTAAAAATAGAGTCAGAATGGAGGAAATACAGCAAAGGTAATGCAAGGCCAGGCGAGATTACTTAGAAGTGCATTTAAGAATAAAATCTGTTGTCATGGTACCTCCTATATTTGATACTAACGTCCAATGAATAGTGTTCTATGTGTATATTTTTCACTTATGTTTTCTTAAGAATTCTAACATTTCCACCAGCCTGCAAAAGGTTAACTGTATCTTCCTTTCCTTCTCTAAGTCTTACCTGTTCTCTGAGCCTCTGTTGTAACTATTTTTCACATTTGAAATTTGATGTTCTATAGTTCCATAGAGAAATATGCTTCATAAATGAATTAAATTAGGGTCAACAAATATGCATGCTACTACTGATATATATAGAATACATGGTGGTCATTGGTACCTACCACACATTGATCTGTGTACTTTTTGTGTTAATTACTGAAACAGCTTAAAGAATTTTAGTTAGCAGATCCCAATCAACCAAGCATACAAGATTAAACTTTTGTCTTTCCTGAGAGAGCAGTCTTGGTTAATTCAAGGTAATATTTTAACCTAGCACTTGTCAAAGAAAAACTTTATTTTTAATCTAAAAAAGAGTACACTTTTTAGTTATCTTGAAAATTTACACTTTTAGTCACAAAGATAATATGTATTTATTCATTTCTTACTTTTCAAATAAGTTTATTATTGCACTTGCTAGATATTTTCAGGGACCCAAAAGTACATACAAAAATATTTTAACCTTTAATCTAGTTAATTTGTGTAACAGTATATTAGGTTGGCCAAAAAGTTTGTTTGCATTTTTCCATAAGATGTTATAAAGAAACCTGAACAAATTTTTGGCCAACCAAATAGAATGTGCTAACAATATAGAATTCATACATATTATAGACTTAGATAACTTACAGCTCATAAATATTTAATTATTAAGGACAGATGCAAACACTTACACACATGCACAATACACAGTTGAGGAGAAATAATCCATGCATTTTGGAAACACTAAAATTTTCAACATTTTTTCATAATAAGTGATATTCTAAATGCTAGTCCATTTATTATACTTTGAGGAAGGAAAATGAACAAACCACATACTTTACTTACAGTTCCTTTATACTATAGAAGAGTTTGAACTGTAGATGATTTATAATATTAGTTTCAGGTATACTACATAGTATTCCATATTTTATAGCTTCTACACCATTTGAAGTTTTTATAAAATATTAGCTATATTCCCTTTGCTGTACAATTCTGATTGTCTTGCTCTTCTGTCTGTGTTCATTTCAGCTTTGATTAAAACTTAATTAAAAATTTGCAACTTTGTCCAAATAGCATAGGTTTATGAAAAAGAGGGGGAAAGTGGGAAGAGAGAATGGTTGAAAGAGATATTTTAAAATGCATGATAAATAGAACCATATCATATTCCAAAAGCTGGATTGATCTGTTAGGTCACACAGGTCACATCTGGATCGGCACTTATAACTGTGTCTGAAAAATGCTCCCAAGTCAGTCAGTTCAGTCACTTAGTCATGTCCAGCTCTTTGTGACCCCATGGACTGCAGCATACCAGGCTTCCCTGTCCATCACCAACTTCCAGAGCCTACTCAAATTCATGTCCAACACGTCAGTGATGCCATCCAACCATCTCAGCCTCTGTTGTCCCCTTCTCTTCCTGCCTTCAATCTTTCCCAGCATCAGGGTCTTTACTAATAAGTCAGTTCTTCGCATCAGGTGTCCAAACTAAAGGAGCTTCAGCTTCAGCATCAGTCCTTCCAATGTATATGCAGGGCTGATTTCCTTTAGGATGAACTGATTGGATTGCCTTGCAGTCCACAGGACTATTAAGAGTCTTCTCCAACACCACAGTTCAAAAGCAACATTCTTTGGTGCTCAGCTTTGTTTATAGTTCAACTCTAACATTCATACATGACCACTGGAAAAACCATAGCTTTGACTAGACGGACCTTTGTTGGCAAAGTAATGTCTCTGCTTTTTAATATGCTGCCTAGGTTGGTCATAGCTGTTCTTCCACAGAGTAAGTGCATTTTAATTTCATGGCTGCAGTCACCATTTGCAGTGATTTTGGAGCAGAAGAAGAAAAAGTATTCAACTGTTGCATTGTTTCCCCATCTATTTGCTATGAAGTGATGGGCCTGGATGATGCTATGATCTTAGTTTTTTGAATGTTGAGTTTTAAACCAGCTTTTTCACTCTCCTCTTTTATTTTCATCAAGGGGCTCTTTAGTTCCTCTTTGCTTTCTGCCATTAGGGTAGTTACATCTGCATACCTGAGGTTATTGATTTTTCTCCCAGCCATCGTGATTCCAGCTTGTGTTTCATCCAATCCAGCATTTTTTGTGATGTACTCTGCATATAAGTTACATAAGCAGGGTGACAATAACAGCCTTGATGTACTCCTTTCCCAATTGTGAACCAGTCTGTTGTTCCATGTCTGGTTCTAACTTATGCTGCTTCACCTGCACACAGATTTCTCAGGAGGCAGGTAAGGTGGTCTGGTATACTCATCTCTTTCAGAATTTTTCAGTTTGTTGTGATCCACATGGTAAAGGCTTTAGCGTAGTCAATGAAGCAGAAGTAAATGTTTTTCTGGAATTCTCTTGCTTTTTCTATGATCCAGCAGATGTTGGCAATTTGATCTCTGGTCCCTCTGCCTTTTCTAAAACCAGCTTGAACACCTTGAAGTTCATGGTTCATGTTCTGTTGAAGCCTAGGTTGGAGAATTTTGAGGATTACTTTGCTAGCATGTGAAATGAGTGCAATTGTGTGGTAGTTTGACCATTCTTTGGCAATGCCTTTCTTTGGGATTGGAATGAAAACTGACCTTATCCAGTCCTGTGGCCACTGCTGAGTTTTCCGAATTTGCTGGCATATTGAGTGCAGCAGTTTAACAGCATCATCTTTTAAGATTTGAAAGAGTTCAACTGGAATTCATCACCTCCACCAGCTGTGTTCATAGTGATGCTTCCTAGGGCCCACTGGACTTCACATTCCAGAATGTCTGGCTCTAGGTGAGTGATCACACCATTGTGGTTATCTGTGTAATGAAGATCTTTTTTGTATAGTTCTGTGTATTCTTCACCTCTTCTTAATATCTTCTGCTTCTGTTAGGTCCATAATGTTTCTAATTGTGCCCATTTTTGCATGAAATGTTCCCTTGATATCTCTAATTTTCTTGAAGAGAACTCTAGCCTTTCCCATTCTGTTGTTTTCTCCTATTTCATTGCATTTTTTCTTTGTGCACATCTTTCTACTCCACCACCTTAGACTACATTCTGAAAAATGCCCTTAAGAACACATTTTGAGGATATTATTGTTCTTTTGCCTTTCTGTCTGACTCTTCAAACACTGTGTAAATAGATAATGCAAATGAGTACCAAATGTACATTGTCAGTGAGGGTGAGAAATTCTAAAGTTTCCAAGTTTCAGCTTCATGTTTAAGAATCTGTTAGCCACTTAGATCTAAGATTTTATGATTATATATTTGTATTTATACATGACAACTGTATCTTCCATTTCTGGCCATCTCTGACATTTTATTTTTTCATCTCGATGCCCCATCTTCTGTATTAATTTACTTTTAAAAATATCTTTTTTGAGTATCCTTTTCTATATGCATTATTTTTTACCACCTAGAATTACTGGAAAGAATACTACAATGATTTATCAGATTGTCACTTAATCTGCCTTCTTTTGCTCTCTCCCACATATTTATAAAAGGAAATTCACCAATTTTACCTGACCGCTAACTGAAAATACAAGCAAGGCCATTTCTTTGCTTCCCATGATCCTATCATCTACACCTTCCCATGAAATCTAAGAAAGAGTGATATGTTCCTTTCTATATTTACAGATATACCTTCTATTTAATTGTGGTATAAGTCCTTCATTTTGAATAAGCTATTTATTCTTTGAGGGATCCCTCATAATTTTTCTTATGCCTTGTAGACTCTGCTTCTGGCTGTATGATTTAGAACGTCACTCCTCCTTCTCTTCAAAGTTCATTTAAATATACTTTCTCCAGCCAAGGTATAGAACTGTGTGCCTTCAGTCAGGTTGGAACTTTCTTGTGGGTTAGCTGTGTAGGGAGATTCCTTACTACATATTCTCTGGGAGTTATATTTCTTCAAAGGAGACACCTGGCCAATCTCTTCCTTAACCATATTTAATACGAGAATTTAAGAATTGTTAGTATACATTGTAAACATTGCTTATAAAATGGAACTGGCCAGACGAATTATAGTAAGTAAAAATTTTTAATAGCCATTGAAATAGTATGATGAGCAGCATATCTAACACTTCACTTCAGTTCAGTTCAGTCTGTCAGCTGTGTCCGACTCTTTGCTACCCCATGAATCACAGCACACCAAGCCTCCTTGTCCATCACCAACTCCTGGAGTTTACTCAAACTCATGCCCATCGAGTCAGTGATGCCATCCAGCCATCTTATCCTGCCCCCAATCCATCTCAGCATCAGGGTCTTTTCCAATGAGTCAACTCTTCACATGAGGTGGCCAAAGTACTGGCGTTTCAGCTTCAGCATCAGTCCTTCCAATGAACACCCAGGACTGATCTCCTTTAGGATGGACTGCTTGGATCTCCTTGTAGTCCAAGGGACTCTAGAGAGTCTTCTCCAACACCATAGTTCAAAAGCATCAGTTTTTCGGTGCTCAGCTTTCTTCACAGTCCAACTGTCACATCCATACATGACCACTGGAAAAACCATAGCCTTGACCAGACGGACCTTTGTTGTCAAAGTAATGTCTCTGCTTTTTAATATGCTATCTAGGTTGGTCATAACTTTCCTTCCAAGGAGTAAGTGTCTTAATTTCATGGCTGCAGTCACCATCTGCAGTGATTTTGGAGCCCAAAAAAAATAAAGTCTGACACTGTTTCCACTGTTTCCCCATCTATTTGCCATGAAGTGATGGGACCAGATGCCATGATCTTAGTTTTCTGAATGTTAAGCTTTAAGCCAACTTTTTCACTCTCCTCTTTCACTTTCATCAAGAGGCTTTTTAGTTCCTCTTCACTTTACTTAGATTCCCTTATACCTGGCACAATGCATTTTAGTAAAAGACACTTGTTTTTGTTCAGTCACCCAGTTGTGTTGGACTCTTTGCAACCCCATGGACTGCAGCAAGCCTGGCCTCTGTCTCTCACCATCTTGAAGTTTACCCAAGTTCATTTCCATTGCATCAGTGATGCCTTCCAGCCATCTCATCCTCTGATGCCCATCTTCTCCTTCTGTCCTCCATCTTTTCCAGCTTCAGGGACTCTTCCAATGAGTCAACATTTTGCATCAGATGTCCAAAATACTGGAGTTTCAACTTCAGCATCAGTCCTTCCAGTGAGTATTCAGGGTGGGTTTCCCTTAATATTGACCAGTTTGATTTACTTGCTGTCCAAGGGACTCTCGGGAGTATCCTCTAACAACACAGTTAGAAGGCACCAATTCTTTCTCACTCCACCTTTATGGTCCAGCTCTCACAATGTACATAGTTACTGGGAAAACTATTGCTTTGACTATATGGACTTTGGCAACAGTTATATCTGTGCTTTTCAACACACTGTCTAGGTTTGTCATAGGTTTCCTGCCAAAAAGCAAATGTCTTCTGATTTCATGGCTTCACTCACCATCTTCAGTGAGTTTAGAGCCCAAGAAGAGGAAATCTGTCACTACTTCCACCTTTTTCCCCTCTATTTGCCATGAAGTAATGGGGCTGGATGCCATGATCTTAGTTTCTTTTAATATTTAGTTTAAACTGGCTCTTTTACTCTCTTCCTTCACCCTCATCAAGAGGCTCTTTAGTTCACTTCCCTTCCTGCCAGCAGAGTGGTATCATCCGCATATCTGAGGTTGTTGATTATCTCCCGCATGTCTTAATTCCAGCTTGTAATTCATCCAGCCTGGTATTTTTCATGATGTGCTCAGCATATAGGTTAAACAAATAGGGTGACAGCAGACAGATCTGCCATACTCCTTTCTCAATCTTGAACCAATCAGTTGTTACATACAGGGTTCTGACTGTTGCTTCTCGACCCACATACTGGTTTCTCAGGAGACAGGTAAGATGGTCTGGTATTCCCATCTCTTTAAGAGCTTTTCACAGTTTATTACCCTATTTATAGGGCTTCCCTGGTAGCTCATCTGGTAAAGAATCTGCCTGCATTGCAGGAGACCCCGGTTCAACTCCTGGGTTGGGAAAATCCACTGGAGAAGGGATAGATTACCCACTCCAGTATTCTTGGGCTTCCCTGGTGGTTCAGCTGGTAAAGAATCTGCCTGCAATGTGGGGGACCTGGGTTCAATCCCTGGGTTGGGAAGATCCCCTGGAGAAGGAAACAGTTACCCACTCCAATACACTCAGTCAAAAGCTTTGGTATAGTTGATGAAACAGAAGTGGATGTTTTTCTGGAATTCCCTAGCTTTATCTATGATCCAGCAAATGTTGGCAATTTGATCTCTGGTTCCTCTTCCTTTTTAAACCCTATTTCTAAATTCTCATCCTTTTCTAAGCCCAACTTTATTAAATAAATAAATAATTTATATACCCAAGCAATCTGTATGTTCAGATAATGTCCAAATAAGTGCCTTTAAAACTGATATATTTTGTGAGTTTAAGAATCAGTAAGCAAATATGACTTGCCAGTATACAAAAATTTATATGTTTATGCATTGGAAGAACAGACTAATAAATCAGAATAATTTATTATACTGTATGATATACAAAAGCCAGTTTCTCCAACAGACATAATGAGTGATGTAGAAAATAAACATAAGCAATGCTTATAAACACCAGAGTGCCATTCAATGATATATTATACAATAATTTTGATATATATTCTTTATATATAAATACTATATAAATAAATATATATTAATATAAAACATGAATTATTATTACAACATTTTTAACATGAAAACATGTCAATATGAATTTGAATTTAGTCTTCGCATAGAATGGCTTCATAGAATCTGTCAGCATTTATATAAAAGTTCTTCAAACAGAACTGAGATTTTATGAGAAGTTGTATCATTTATTTTGAATGATAAAGCAGTCCTTGAAAACTGATAGGAAGCTGACAGTATTTCAGTGTGACATGAATTTATATTTTTCATTTTTAATTATGCAATGATAGTGTCACAACAAAGCTTTCTGACCTGAGGAAAACCTATTTTTAGGTCATTTATTTGGAGATTTCTTATGTGTTTGTATACACACTTTCAGTCTGTATATCTTTACTTTGTATACTTTCACTTTCAGTCTATGTGTGTCCTTACATCAGAGGGAGGTGGGAGGGGGGATCAGGATGGGAAATACATGTAATTCCATGGCTGATTCATGTCAATGTATGACAAAACCCACTGAAATGTTGTGAAGTAATTAGCCTCCAAATAATAAATTTTTTTTTTAAAAAAAGCAAAAAAAATAAAAAAAATAAAGTGAGTCACTACCAACACCATTTGTTAATGAGATTGATCTTTCCCTGTTGTATATTCTTAGCATTCTTCCTGAAGATCAGTTGACTGTATATACATGTATTTATTTGTGAGCTTCTGTTCAGTTCCATTGGTCTATATTTCTGTCATTGTGCCAATATCATACTGTTTTAATTCTATAGCTTTGTGATATGTTTTGAAATCAGGAAGTGTAAGACCTCCAACTTGGTTCTTTTTTCTCAATAGTTTTTTGGCTATTTAGGATCTTTGGAAGTTTCATGTGAATTTTAGATTTTGTTTGTTTGTTTCTGTAAAAATTACCATTGAGCTTTTTATGTGGATTGTATTGACTTTGTAACTCTCTTTGCATCATACAAATATTTTAACAGTATTCTTCAAATTCTTAAATGTGGCATGTCTTACCATTTATTTCTGTCTTCTTTAATATTTTTTTAGATTTGTAGTTTTCAATGTACAATTTTATTTTGCTTTATTTATTAATTTTATTTCTAAATATTTCTTTTTATGCATGCATGCTAAGTCACTTCAGTCATGTCTGACTCCCTTTGACCCTATTGACTGTAGTCCGCCAAGTTTCTCCGTCCATATGATTCTCCAGGCTAAAATACTGGGGTGAGTTGTCATGCCTTTCTCTAGGGGATCTTCCCAACCCAGGGATTGAACCCGCATCTCTTACATCTCCTGCATTTGCAGGTGGGTTATTTACCACTAGCACCACCTCAGAAGCCCCTTGTAAATGGAATTAGTGTCTTAATTTATTTATTGAATTATTGTTAGTGTACAGAAAAACAACTGATTTTTGTCTGTTGATGGAGTCTAGTCTCTGAAATCTGTTCATCAAACAAATAGGCAATAAGTCTATGTGGAATTCCTGTGGTAGAATTCCTTCAACTTTGGGTAGTCTCAGTCTTTTTCTTTCAAGATCTTCAGCTAATTGGATGAGATCCATCCATGTTAAGGAAAGTAATCTGCTTTACATAAAATCAATGAATTATGAAATTATCTTTCCACCAACATCTATGCTAGTGTTTGATCAAACAGCAAGGTGCCATAACAAAGCCGAGCTGACAAATGAAACTAATCATGCCCACGATCATTCATTTATAAATGTTTGAATATGTTCTTCCATAATAGTAAAAACTTTTAGATACCTTATTTGTAATTTTCCCTTGAAAGTCACACTGATTTACATTTGAATGTGCACTGATCCTCTGATTGCAAACATACCAAAATATGTAAATAAAATATAACCTTAGTTTTAACTTTAATGTGATAAAATCCTGTAGATGTTAAAAAAAAATCTTCAAGATTGTTATTGAAAATAGAACTAGTATAACTGAGCAAAACACCATAAGGCATACATTTTGATAAAATGTATTAAAAATGAAAAAATGTGATTTATTTAAAGTGAATCTTTTAATAGGATGGGCTATTTTAAAACTAATTCATGTGTTCAGGATTGATTACTTTTTCAGGACTATTATGTGCTGCTAAGATTCTGTGACAAAATAGTCCATAATGCAAAGACTGTTTTAGATCATTAATGTAGCTTTATTTTGCCAATGTAGGACACATATGAGATGTGCATTCAGTCCCTGAGTCAGGAAGATCTCTTGGAAGAGGAAATGGCAACCCACTCCAATGGTTTCTTGCCTAGAAAATTCCATTGACAGAGGAGCCTGGCAGGGGGCTCATAAAGAGTCAGACGTACCTGACTGAGCATGAAGCTTACAAAAGGAGCATTAATGATTTTAACTAAATGTATTATTAATTGGGAATACATGTGTCACCTTTAAGTTCATCTGAAAATAGTAAGTGTAATAATAAATGAGTAGAGATGTTGTTTTCAAGTGATTTCAAGCAACTCACTCCCTAATACATTCCAGGTATAGGGAAAAGCCAGTACAAAGCCCTGAACTGAAGGCATGAACCTGACATGATTGAGGAGGAACAGAGACCATTGTGTTTTAGAAGAGTGATGATAAGGTTGAATGATGGGACTTGAGTTTCAAGAGTTTATAAATCAAGAAGCTCTAGTAGGCTATTTTAGGGTTTTGGCTTTTATGGAGAAAGTTTTGTGGGGTTGATCTGATCTAACCTGACATTTTAATAGGATCACTTTGGCAACTGTGTGGAAAATAGACTAGGGGCAAATGTGGAAAGGTGGAAGTTAGGAGGTCAGTCATAAAGATACTAAAATAAGCCAGATGAGAACTGATGGTAACACAGAGTGAATTGTTAGCATTGGTGATGGTGGGAACTAACTGGAATAAGTATGTTCTGTCAGAATTTACAGATAGAATATGATGGAAAGAGAAATTTCAAGAGTGACTGCAAATGTGTTAAAGATAGAGTCTGAGAGGGGTGAATGACCATTAATTGAGAAGGGATTGATTTTAAAGGATGAGTTTGAGGCAATATATAGGATTTCTCTGAACATAGGGAAGACAGAAATAATGAATATTGATAAGCATTTAGCCACAAAGTTGTAATGATAAACTGCGAGAAATAATTTGATATAATATGATAATGCTCAGTCACGGCTAACTCTTTATGACTTCATGGACTGCATGCAGCCCACTAGTCTTTTTTGTCCCTGGAATTTTCTGGAAGGCAAGAACACTGGAGTGGGTTGTCGTTTCCTACTCCTGGGACTCTTCGACCCAGGGATTCAGATTCACGGCTTTTGCATCTCCTGATTTGACAGGCAGATTCTTTACCACTGAACCACCTGAGAAGCCCATACATGTGATAGAGAAAGGACTAATTCAAAAAGAGTTCATAGAAATGAATAAGACAAAAAAATTCTGCCATTCAGAACTGGGAAAGTAAATGGTAAAAAAATGTTAAAAATTCATTTTAAAGACAATTATATAGATGTAACACAAAAAATAAAATGTTAATGCCTACCTAAATTTCATAGTGGGAAGTATGTTTATGAGTATATGTGTGTATGTGTATTAATGATTATATCCAATGGCAGGAAAAAGTGGTGAGATGAAATGAGCACAAATTTACACTATAAGCATATGGAGAATGTAAGTTTATTTAACCATTTTTATTAACTAAAAGCCTTAAAAAATAATTAACTTTTAACCTCAAATTTCAATAATAATCCAAAATAGAGGAAAAAATTAAGAAAATGGAATTATTATAATTTCTTTATAATGAGAAGAAAAAGGAGAACAATATAAAGCCCAATAAGATTAACATTAATTTAAAACAGCCAAAGACATACATGGTGTAGATTTTTCTGACTTGATACACCATTAAATATCATGATTCTTTGTAACTTGTTTCATTTCAAATATTTCAGTATTTTTCAGGGTCTTTTCAATAATAAACACTTTTTACTTTATAATAAGAGAAAGTACTATGAAATGCATTAGATTATGCATTATAGCATAATACCTATATAAAGAAGTAAACATTTATAAATTTGGGAACTAAAAATTGTTATAGCAGAAGAAACAAAACCAAACACAAAAGAGTCTATTTGTCTACCTACCTACAGTCTATCCTTACCATTTGAGGATTCCATATTTGTGAATTTGTTTACTCACTAAAATTTGTATATAGTCCCAAATCAACATTCATGTAATTTTCACACTCATACTCAGATATTTTGCTAAAACACACTCATACTCAAAATATTTTGCTAAAAGCAGCAAAACATTTGACTGTTAATGTACACATTTCCAGCTGATAGAAACAGCAACACTCTGCCTTCTTGTAGCTATCATATGCAAAACTGTTGTCCTTTTCACAATCTATTTTGTAACATGTTTCTCAGATTTTTGTGTTTTTGTTAGTGATTTTGCTGTTTAAAATGGACACTAGTCATAGTGCTAAAAGGTTATCTACTATTCCTACTGTAAGAAAGCTGTTATGTGACATGCAAAGAAAATAAGTGTTTTTGTAAGCTTTGTTCACATATGAGTAGCAGTAATGTTGGCCTTGAGTTTAATGCTAGGGAATCAATATTATACAATGAAATGTATATCAAAATATATCTTTAAACAGCACCATGCCTAAAACAAGTTACCTACTTATAAGTTGATAGAAATGTTAAGAGCAGAGGTTGGCAGGAACCTAACCCTATACTTCTAAGAGCAGTTCTTCAGTATTTACCAAATCAGTGTTTGTGGTGATTTTCTTACAGAACATAACTTGCAATTAACAAGAACTGACTATATCTATTTAGCTGTCTATCTGAATTTTCTAATGGCAGTAAGGTATCATCAGAAATTTCAGATGTTTTTCAATAAATGCTATTGTAATAACAACTTGATGACAGTATGGGAGCAGCAATAATTGAACTTATGCTTTTTTGATAAATGCACATTTACAAGTGCTTTTCCATTGGGGACTACAATGACAGATTAGGAGCCAGTAGGATTTCCATGAAGTGATATCAGTTTTCTTCAAAGAAGCATTATGAAAAATTACAGTAACTTTCTGCCACAGATGAAGAACAAATAAATAGATCTCTAGCCTGAGACATAGGGCCAACCTTTTATGTACTGCATCCTTTGCCATCATTAATGTTTCTGTTTACTGATAAGTAGAAAAGCCTACCTGGGGTCCCTGGTACATTTGTGATTCTGGAAAGCTGTCTTCTGGAATGGAACAGTCTTGATCATGTGGGAAAATAAACAAATATACAGCCATCTTAGATACTGAGTTCTAAATGTAATTACTTTCATCTGAACAACTACTATTTCCATAAGCTCTGAGTATCAACATTGTAAGAACTGCTTTGAATTAAATATGCAGAAGAAAAGTTCTGATAAGCTTACAATGTGGTAAAGTTCTTGAATTAATGTATATGATAAAAATTAGACTGTGTAGAGTGAAAAGTGTGTTGACACAGGAAAGATTCATTTGTATATCATGTGAATTATTGAAATTTCTGATTTATATTATTAGAACAATCCTATAGGGAAAACAAGGCTGATCTCATCCAAATTGGCATTTTTGTTATACTATAATTCTAGTTTCATGAAGTAAACTAAACCTAAAGGCCAGCAAACTTAACCACTTCAGAACACATCTGATGATATGTTTGTTGTTTCTGATAAAGTTGTTTTAATTTTCTTTGCTTATTTTTCAACATTCTTAATTGTTTTGGAACTTAAAACTTCATTAATATGTGGTACTATTTTCCCTAAAGGTAGTAAAGCCATCTCTTCTGGGTTCATTTATCCCATTTAAAAGTAATTGAGCAGATAGGAAAAAAAGCATATCTACAATTATTGGTGTAGGCTTCTCTGTCCATGGGATTTCCTAGGCAGGAATAGGAGTGGGTTGCCATTTCATTCTCCAGGGGATCTTACTGACCTAGGAATCAAACCCACATTTCCTGCATTGGCAGGCAGATTCTTTACCACTGAGCAACCAGGGAAGCCCATACATACAATGGTATCCTATAAAATATTGCTTTTATTTCAAGATGTCTATTCCATTAAATTATAATAAAAAAGGCTTGTACTTTTTAAAGTCAGATGATAATCAGCCTAAGGGACTATGCTAAAAAATTCTTACGTTTCTAAAACAGAAGTCTCAACATAGATTTTATTCTCATCTTAGCAACTTTTAAAAAACAAAGGAAACTTGGCCAAGAAAAAAGAATTCATTCAAATTATGCCACAATTTCTTTCAGGGAATGTAAAACTTTTATTAGTTTACAATTATTTCTCAAAATAATAAATATATCAAGCACAAGCAAAGTGCAAAAAAAAAAAAACCCACAATAGCTCTATACAAAACAAAGTTAGTAATGCCCCCCTCAACCAGTAAAACTAATATAAGAAAATAAAGTGCTACTTTTTTCTAAACAACAAATGTCACTGTAATCAATAGAAGTTTTTAATAGTAGTCTGAAATGACACATTGCCTTGATATTCTTATAAAGGTATTTGAAAAGTCACCATATCTTTCTGCATACCTATTGTTTCTTTTTCAATTTAGAAATGAAAGGAACTGTTTAAAGGAGGTTATTTAACTCTGTGTTGTTCAGAATGAAGTTACAAAGATGACAGAATAGAACTCTAGAAAAATGATTAATCGGTCTTGGAAATTAGAGCATGTGAAAGCCTGTTTTATGGACCAAAAAGGTCAAATTCAAAGCAAAAGCAGATTTTCTTTGGTGTCACAGAGTATAGCATGATTTTATTTCAAGGTTTTGAAAGAAAAATAATAATACAGTAGATTTTTTTCAAATGTTATATGTCAAGTTAAAATCCTAATGTTGCGAGACCGCACACTTTAGCTGTGAGAGTGGAACTGTCTATAATTATTTTCACTATTTAGCTCTCTGAGGCTTGTCTTCCTTGAATCACACACTAAGAGATAAGGATTTAACTCAATATTTGCAGCATGAAGGGAAACCGTGTTTGCCACTCATAAGGTTGGAAAGCAAAGAAGAGAAAGCTCATCTCTACCTAATATGACTGTACTTGTGGAAAATGAGGTCCAAGAACAGGTCAATGTCAGTATTACCTTGTTCATTTTTTAAAGGTGATTCTTATGACTTTGGTGATGTGGTAAAACTTGTCAAAGGCTTTGCAATAGCCTAAACTGCCTGTTTCTAGGATAAATAATCTTGTTTTCAATATTTCTACCAAGCATGTTAGAGTCAGTCTGAAAGCAGGATATAAAACTAAGGAGAAATATGCTGCTTTATCTGACAATTATAAAGAAATTTTAGAGTGATCATAAATTCAAATTACAATTTTAGTGTACCAAGAAGTAGTATTTGCCAATGTGAATGACAAAAATCCTGGTGAACGGTGGTTTAACCAACTTCAGAGTCAGACAACTGGAGCTTTGGATGAGTTGCTCAAAATATACATCTTCATCTTTCCACTTCACTGTTTCAAGAGTATAGGGTGCATCTCATACTTGTGTTTTCACGGTTGGAAGATGATTGCTTCAGTTCCAATCATCTAGTCCAAAACTAAGACTAACAGAAAGGGGGAGGCGAGAGAGAACATGCTTCTTTGTTTTGTCTCTTTTATAAAAACAGGAAACACTTCCCTCTAAACTAGTCATTTCCAGTGGGTACATACTTACAGACTATTGGTAAAGACACTGTCAAATGGTTGAAAAAGAGACTGGGGATCTGAATAGTGAGGTTTGTGATTAGTGTGTTAGGCATAGGGGAAGGAAAAAAAAAAAAAAAAAAAAGAGGGAGAGAGAGAAGGGATTTTGGCTTTGAACATCCAGTGTGGGTTATAGTTAAATTTGAGAGTTTGAGTAACTCTCCAATGCACCCCAAAAGAAAACATAACCACTCAATAACCTTGCTCTTAAAAGTTTGTGAGTGTGTCTGTCATCCCACTTATCTAAATGATCTTGTATCAGTCTCATTTCAGTGACTAGGTGTTATTCACATAGAATATTTTATTCAGTCCAGTAGCTTATGGTGAACAATGTCCAATTTGTGATTTCCAAAGAAGATTTAGCTTTGGGACCAGGGACCAAGCTGGATCACTCAAGAGCTTTTGTATAGCAGAGTTTTATTAAAGTAAAAAGGGACAGAGAAAGCTTCTGACATAGACATCAGAAGGGGGATGGAGAGTGCCCCCCTCCCTAATCTTAACAAGGGAGCTATATATGTTTTTAATTGGTTATTACAATAAATCAAAACAATGTCTCAAGACCATAAAGATCTTCCTGGACCCACCCCCACAATTTACATTTTAAGATGGCAAGATTAGAACTAATAATAGAAAGATCTTACCAAACCTACTCTCATAATACACATTTTAAGAAAACAGGATTAGTCAGAGGTTTTCAAGGAGAAGCTGTGCTGAACCAGGATACATTCAGTCAGTTCAGTTCAGTCGCTCAAACATGTCCAACTCTTTGTGAACCCATGGACTGCAGCATGCCAGTCCATCACCAACTCCTGGAGTTTATTCAAACTCATGTCCATCAAGTCGGTGATACCATCCAACCAGTTCATCCTCTGTTGTCCCCTTCTCCTCCTGCCTTCAATCTTTCCTAGCATCAGGGTCTTTTCCAATGAGTCAGTTCTTTGCATCAGGTGGCCAAAGTATTGGAGCTTCAGCATCAGTCCTTCCAATGAATATTCAGGACTGATTTTCTTTAGGATGGACTCGTTGAATCTCCTTTCAGTCCCAGGGTCTCTCAAGAGTCTTCTCCAACACCACAGTTCAAAAGCATCAATTCGTTGGCACTCAGCTTTCCTTATAGTCCAACTCTCACATCCATACATGACTACTGGAAAAGCCATGGTTTTGACAAGATGGACCTTTGTCTGCAAAGTAATGTCTCTGCTTTTTAATATGCTGTCTAGGTTGGTTGTAGCTTTTCTACCAAGGAGCAAGCATCTTAATTTCATGGCTGCAGTCGCTGTCTGCAGTGATTTTGGAGTCCCCCAAAATAAAATCTGCCACTGTTCTCACTGTTTCCTCATCTATTTGCCATGAAGTGATGGGACCAGATGCCATGATCTTAGTTTTCTGAATGTTGAGCTTTAACCCAGCTTTTTCACTCTCCTCTTTCACTTTCATCAAGAGGCTCTTTAGTTCTTCTTCACTTTCTCCCATAAAGGGTGGTGTCATCTGCATATCTGAGGTTATTGACATTTCTCCTGGCAATCTTGATTCCAGCTTGTGCTTCATCTGCCTGACATTTCACATGACATACTCTGCATGTAAGTTAAAGAAGCAGTTAAATAAGTTAAATATACAGCTTTTACATACTCCTTTCCAGATTTGGAACCAGTCTGTTGTTCCATGTCCAGCTCTAACTGTTGCTTCTTGACCTGAATACATTTTCTCAGGAGGCAGATCAGGTGGTCTGGTATTCCCATCTCTTAAAGAATTTTCCAGCTCATTGTGATCCACACAGTCAAAGGCTTTGGCATAGTCAATAAGGCAGAAATACAAGTTTTTCTGGAACTCTCTTGCTTTTCCGATAATCCAACAGATGTTGGCAATTTGATCTCTGGTTCCTCTGCCGTTTGTAAAATCAGCTTGAACATCTGGAAGTTCACAGTTCATGTACTGTTGAAACCCAGCTTGGATAATTTTGAGCATTACTTTGATAGCATGTGAGATGAGTGCGATTGTATGGTAGTTGGAGCATTCTTTGGCATTGCCTGTCTTTGGGATTGGAATGCAAACTGACCTTTTCCAGTCCTGTGGCCACTGCTGAGTTTTCCAAATTTACTGGCAACTTGAGTGCAGTAGTTTAACAGCATCATTTTTTAAAATTTGGAATAGCTCAGTTGGAATTTACCTCCACTAGATTTGTTCATAAGGATGCTTCCTAAGGCCCACTTGACTTCACATTCCAGGATGTCTGGCTCTAGGTGAGTGATCACAACATCGTGGTTATATAATCCTTAGTACAGAGTTTAAGCTGAGTTGTTTTATTGTAAAATCATCAGCTGCTGGTTTAAAGAAAAAAAAAAAAATGTTTTATGTGACTAAGACTAAGGAATGTAAGAAAAAAAAGAAAATTGTCCTTTCCTCCTTGAGAATTCCAGAACCCTATCTCCTCCTTGAAGACCCCAGGCCCCTTTCTCTTCTTTGGGGGCCTCAGACTGCTTATCAACCTACCCAGAAATTGACTCTTTCAGTAACTTTGATTCGAATAATTAAATAATATACTCAAGTTCTCATTTATTCAAGTTTTTTTTTTTTTTTTTTAATCAAATACTACATGCCCAGTGATGGGGTTAATACTGTAATTGATTTGAAGATCCGTTGACTTTCAACCTTTCAATCTGTCAGGGAGATTTTTAGGCAAATGAGAAATTAAACTGTTGTGCATATAAAGTAGTTAATTTATTGAAGTTAGCATAAGATTAAGAAAGGAGAAAATAACAATATAACTAGTAAACACTATGGAATTCTAAAATAAGGAGGCAAATATTTATCAATATGATAATGCTGAGCTCTAAATGTCTGGAAATATTTGTGGAGATAGTGGGAATGGAGGAAGGATACTCTGTGATTTTACAGTTAATTTTGTGCAAGTTCACTCTGCCTTAGCCACTGGTTTAACTTTAACAAGTGAAAGGAGGATACTGTCTGAACCATAATCATCTGTAGGCATTTTCAAAGTGATTTATGCTCTCTCTTTTTTGAGTTGAGAATTACTGTTTAAAAGAGATATTATTTAATGTGTAATTTTGGCTACCTTTCAAGTCTATTTGAGTTCAAAGCAATAGTCATTTTTCTTGGTCATAGGAAATATTGAAGTTTTGAAATAACAATCTTTTAAAATATTAGAATCAATAATGAAGTGTACTTTGATAGGCAGATATATACATATGCATGGTGAACATTTGGAAAGTAATGAAAACAATGTCAGATTAAATGACTATCTGGGAAAATTGTTTGATAATCATAAAAGGAAAGGTGAAACATGAGAAATCTTTTCTTACAATTGTGTTTTATGATTTTATAACATATAATGGTGTTTGGCATTTATAATTAGGTATTCTGTAGCAGAAACTTTAAAAAAGATTTAAAATTGTTTAAAATGACAAACCTGTTTCTTAGGCTGTTTTTTTTTTTTTTTTTCTTAGGCTGGTTTAGCTACTGTTCTGTAAATGTTGTGGTGCAATTACAAATATGTATACCTTTTTTTTTTTTCCATTAATGAGTCAGATTCCTCTTTCAGACTGCAATCATCTCCAGAATCCAGATGGTGTTCTAACTTTTAGAATTTAGTAGTTCCTATTTTTAGAAACAAGTAGATGACAATTGGATAGTAGAACTAATAAAAGTCAATATTGACTTTTGGTTCTTTATCAAAATTTAGATACTTTTTATTACACATTGCAAATTTTGTGAATAATTATAACAGATTTTAAAGGATGAGTGTTGATTTCTTTTTTTACAATATAAGATTTCTAGATAGAATATATAGACATAGGATATACTAGAAATACTGGGTAATTACTGCAAAAGAGTATTTCATATGTTTAAATAGTCTTTTAATAGAGTACATCTATCCAGTGCTGTTTCTGAAATAAACTGAATCCCCAAATGCTTTAAAAAATCAGACACTGATCTTTTTCTGTTGTTATTGTGCACTAGATAATTCTAGTGATTCTGCATTTTAGAAACTTCATAATTGTTGTTATAAAACAAAACAGAAAGCAGTTATTTTATCTGACACTTTTGTTTTCATCTTAACTCTGAGTAAATAAAAGTCAAGGGATTAATTACTCAAAGAATTTAGGTCATTTAAAATAAAATAGGTTTTAATAAATATGTTAAACTTTGGTCATTCAAAAGAGGAAAAAAAACAAACAAAACAAAACTGTTGAATGTAAAAGGTTTTGGTATTTCAATTCAATCCTCTGTAAAGCATTTAGGTGTTTTTCTTTTCTTTTTTTCATTGTATAGAACAATAAAACATAGGGGAAAAAATTGGGAAAATTTCTATCTTGTATTTACTTTAGTAGAATGAATGGATAATTTTCTACCATATCTATTTTTAATCTAGATACTCTGTGAGTAAAGTTTGAGGGATGTAGAAGAGCATAAAGATAAATGTTCTTGTACTGAACAAGCTCATAATCCAAACAGGGTAATTTAATTAGTCAACTTTTTGCCTTGCCACAGGAAATGGGAAAACTGTATAGTCCCACTCGACTTGACAGAAAGGGCTACTTCTAATTGAAGCTAAAATTTAGAATGAAAACCTTTGGGTTCAAAAATGAAGAGTAGGTTTAAGTGTAAGGATATTAAGCACTTTCCCTAAAACCATTCTTCTGTGAGACCTAGTGCAAAAGATTGGATATTTTTGGAGTCTAATATAGTGGGTTCAAGCCACAAATCCATAATCTAGAAGCAGGTATATATATTTTAGGGATTACCTAACATCTCTGTTTTCTCAGATCTGTTCTATGACAGATGCAAAGATTATTGGAAGCCTTAAATGATAAAAGGTCTGTAGAGTGTGTGACAGAGCTCTTGGCATGTGATAATCTGTATTGGTAAGATTTATTTACAGAGACAATTTGAAAAAGCAATAAGAAAAAATAGGATTTAACTTCAGGCCTTGCTGATAATTTGTGATACAACTTTGGTCATACCACTTACAACTTCTAGATCCTAATCCCCCAACTGCTAGATAGAAAGTATAACACTTATTTTACAAACTCAAATCTTTATTGTAAGATCACCCTAGAAAAGAGTGACAATTATTTACAAACAATAAAGCATACAATTTCAAAAGCATCATCTATTTTATTTGCATTTTTCTCAACACAGTATTTCAAAAGTACACATTTCAAAGTCATGTCCATTTTCATTTCGTTCTTGATACTTTGTCCCCCTCTTAGTTTTTCTTCTTGCTAGTCTGGTCTTAATTCACATTCTCACCCTTTAATCCTTTGTTCTAATTTGCATTGATTTGTAATCTTTCATCTTAAACTAGAGCATACCTTCTAGGCAGTTTCCCCTTATTTCCTCAAGGAACAGAACACACAACCCAATAAATGTGTAATACACCTACCAACGTTCTCTTTCCCTGTTCTGTCACAGGAAATTCAGACTTCTCATATAGAGACTGGCAGCTATTTATCACATTGATAGCAACAACTAACATTTCTTGAGTTCTTATTGTGTGGTATGTAGTTTGCTAAATATTTTTATGCACAAATGTAATTTGATTCTCACAATAACCTCGTGAGATTGAAATTTCGTCATTTAAATAACTTGCATAATAATTAGACCAAGAAATCTGATTCTAGTGATTCCAGAGTTTAGTGTTTGAATATTACATGACATTTATTTTTAATAGAGAAAATTCCAAAACCATAGTTTGTCTTTCATATTGACAAATGAAATCATGAAAGAATATTCAGACAGTTTAATGGTGTTTATTATTTTTAACTGAGTTATTTTTGCAACTGCATGGTGTGCATAATATATGTTCTACATGTTTTTATTTCTCCTTTATATTTACTCTTATTCTCTTAGTCATGAAGTTAGTTTTTCTAAAAATAAATTTACCTTTGTGAATATCACTCTAGAAGTGATTTCTTTCACAGTTTTTATCAGCACACTCAAATAATTAATCCAGAAAACATTTTTATTTGTGCTATAAATACAAATAAAGATGACTTTGGATAAAATACAGATAAAAATCAGATTCTGTCCAGAGGAGAACTGACCCTGGGTTATTATGTAAATATTATCAAATAACAATTTTGTAAATATTCAATAATATCACACATTTTCTAGGACAAGATCAGCTTCCATGTAAACCCTTTTATTTAATAAAAATTTCAAGGCTCTCATTTGATTTTCACTAATAGCAAACAAAATAATTTTTTTTAAGTTTTCATTTAAAAGTTCCCTGCACAGCAAAGTTCACAGCACTCAATTTATCTACCTAGAGAAGATAAAGGACTTAACTGGCCCCATGTGACTGGAAACTCTGGCTTTAGGAAGTCTCTCAGAAATATAGCCTGGTAAGCCAGCCCTCTGACTCTCTCATTGTTATTATATAAATGCTATGCTTTTTTTTTTTTTTTAACTAAAGAAAGACTGAAATTGGCTATTTTTACCTTGAGACAAAGCATTTTAGATGGAAACAATATTATTTTTTCTGTCAGAAAACATTTTATCTAAGCACATTGAGCACACTTCACTAAATCAGCAAAAATGGCTATAAGAGCAAAGTCAAACATCTACAAATCTAGATTTTATTAAAAATAGGGCATGCTCCTATTGGTGGAGATGTTGTGTAGGCATATATGAGGTGGGAATAATTGTGAGAAAACAATAAAATTACAAAAATGCTAATTTTCCCAATATAAAAAGCATCATCTTAAGAAATGCTCAGTAGTAGACCACTGACTAGTGGGGTTTTCTTTTGTTTTGTTTTGTTTTACTACTGTGTGTATATGTACACACACAACATGATCACATATATTACAAAATAATATAAACAGATAATTCACATAAAAACTTGTATCATTAACACATAGACTGCTAGCTCAGTTGGTAAAGAATCTGCCTGCCGTGCAGTAGATCTAGGTTCAACCCCTGAGTCAGGAAGATCCCCTGGAGAAGGAATTTGCAACCCTCTCTAGTATTCTTGCCTGGAAAATCCCATGGACAGAGGAGCCTGGTGAGCTACAGTCCATGGGGTCGCAAGAGTCTACAGTACTTAGTGACTAAACCACCACAACAATAAATAGACAGAAAAGTTTAATTTTGCTTATAATTGCAGCAATGAAAATCAAAGCTACAACAAAACACCTTTTAAATTAGAATGCCATAATTAAATCATTTCATATTTATCACTATTGATGAGAGTGCATGGGGCATGAACATTCATGCTTTATTGGTAATGCATTAAAAATCTGTGATCTGTGGAATATTTTTGGAGAGTGGTTTATCTCTAGCCTGCCACAGTTCAAATACAAAAAAAAAAGAAAAAAAAATTGTTTTTTTCCAGTGGTAGAAACTGAAGTGAAAAATGTTATTTTCACATTCTTAAAATGTTAAGATCAAATGTGGAACAATATAATATTTATAAATGAAGGAATGGTTAAATACATTATTTATAGTTGAAAAGTATATTAAAAAATGGCCATTAAAACAATTAAACTGTAAGTTCTAGTACGGGAAGATTGCCCACATATCTGGAAAAGTTCAATAAAATACAGAGTGTTGGTAATATTAAGATCATTTTTATGAGAAAGAAAAGAAAAAAGTTTCATGTGTAGGTATTCTTAGGCTATAGACCATAGGGTCACAAATAGTTGGACATGACTGAGTGACTTCTCTTTCTTTCTCAGGTGTCTGATAAGAAAAAAAGGATTTATTCTAATATAGTTGGGTTTTTTTTGTTGTTGTTGGTTTTACCATATATCTATATAACTATATAACATTAAGAACAAATATTTGAAAATTATTAATGCACTTTTAATATGTAGAGTTGGAAAGTGGGGATTTGAGGAGTTTAACTTTTCATATTATTAGTATAACATTTGGTGTACTCTGCCAGGATAATTTTAAAGTGAACAATGTTTACATTTAATGTAATGAGTATGTTTAATTATTCTTAAATACATCAAAGATGGCCCTAATTAGCGAAACTGATAAATACATTTATCTTATTTAAAATTTTGTATGTTGGGAGAAGTCAGCTTTATACAGTCTTCAACACTAAAAAAAAATAAATATTCCTTTTTAAATTGGAATATAGTTGATTTGGGGTTTCTCAGGTTTCTCTAGTGGTAAAGAACCCACTTGCCAATGAAGGAGACATAACGAGACATGATTTGATCCTGTGGTCAGGAAGATCCCTTGGAGGAGGGCGTGACAACACACTTCATTTTATTCTTGCCTGGAGAATCCCATGGTCAGAAGAGCCTGGAAGGCTACATTTCATAGGGTACATTTGTAGCCTGGCAGGCTACATTTCACAGTCAGACATGACTGAAGCAACATACCACGCATGCATATAGTTATTTACAATGTTGTGTTAATTTCTGCCATACAGCAAAGTGAATCGGCTATATTATGTGTGTGTGTGTATATACTTCTTTTTCATATTCTTTTCCATTATGTTTTATCATAGGACATTGAAGATAATTCCCTGGGCTATGCAGTAGGACCTTGATGTTTGTCATACTTTATATAATAGTTTGCTTCTGCTAACCCCAAGCTCCCATCCCATCCTTCCACATTTCCCCTCCTCTTTGGCAACCAGAAGATTGTTCTCTATGTCTGTAAGTCTGTTTCTGTTTTGTAGATAGGTTCATCTATGTAATATTTCAGATTTCACAAGTAATAATAATAAATATTTTTAATCCTGCTTCTACAAAATAGTCACTATAAGACTTTAAAAATATACAGCCTGCTGGTTAGACCATATATTTGCTGTATGAATCTCTGAGCATATGGCCTGTGCATCTGACTTTTTATCTAGGTTCTTTTTTATTAATTTTAAGAAGGGAGTTAAGAAGCAGTCAATGAATAGTCATTTAAAATATTTTAGTAAAGTATATTTCAGATATTCTTCCAGCTCTGTGATTCTCAGACTGCTTATGGTCATTTGCTTAGTATACAGAATCAGTATCTGACTTCATACATACTGATTTAGTTATCTGTTATGGATCATTGGAATCTCTCTTTTTAATAACTAGAGAAGGTATGTAAAAGGATTCTTATGCAGAATATAATTTGAGTTATAAAATTGAGGATCCCATTGAGGAGAAAATTAAATCATTACATTTTGGCTAAGAAAATCAGTACCATATTTGAGGAAACAGCAACAGATTCTCATTGTATATAACTTTCAACTTAGCCTGTATATATATTTTTCTTCCATATGCTAAAATTTAACATAGTGTAGATAAAAATATATAAACTATTTTGATTTGTACCTAAGTGATGGAACAACTCATATCAATCGCATTAAAAAAAAAATGGTCTGGTCTGTTTCATAGGATAAACTAAAATTATTTTATCTCCATTTCTATAAGCCAATTAAAGTTTTTGAAAAAAGACAAAAAAATGTGAACTCCTACAATGCTGAAAAAGCACAAGATAGTTTACAACAACATGTGCTATGTATAATTTGATTAGTATCCTACCACCTAAATTTCTTGAAACTGGCTAAATTACATTGACATTTTATCTTCCTTATTGACTTAGTGACATGCATATGGCACAGAGGAGCTGAGAGTTTGCTTTTTCACCAGAGTTATTTAGGCTTTTAATATATTTTAAGTTTTAATATATTTCCTACCAGTTCTTCCTTATCTATGCAAATATAGATTATTGATAGCTTAAGGTCTCTGAAGAAGAAGATTTAGCTTTGGGGCCAGGGACCAGGCTTGATCACTCAAGAGCTTTTGTGTAACAGAGTTTTATTAAAGTATAAAAAGGGACAGAGAAAGCTTCTGACATAGAGATCAGAAGAGAGATGGAGGGTGACCCCCTTGCTAGTCTCAGCAAAGAAGCTATATACTTTTTTAATTGCTTATTACAGTAAATCAAAATAGTGTCTCAAGGTTGTAAAGATCTTACCAGACTGACTCCCACAATTTACATTTTAAGATAGCAGGATTAGAACTAACAATAGAAAGATCTTACCAGACCCACTCCCACAACCTAGTCAGAAGGGTCTTAAGAAGGAGAAATATGTCCTTGAGCAGGATACACTGTTGTTATGTAATCATTGGTACAGAGTTTAAGATGAGTTATTTTGTTATAATCATCAGCTCTGGGTTTAAAGACCAAGACTAAGGAATATAGAGAAAAAAGTTTGTCCTGTTTTCCTCCTTGAGAGTTCCAGACCCCTTTCTCCTCCTCAGGGACCGCAGACTGTTTATCAACCTACCTAAGAATTAGCTCTCTCATTATAGTATCAATATTTATATATATTATTAAATCTTAACTATTAGATATCATTGCTTGGGCTTCCCTGGTGGCTCAGAGGGTAAAGAATCTGCCCACAATGCCAGAGACTGGTGTTTGATCCCTGGGTCAGGAAGATCCTCTGGAGAAGAGAATGGCAACCCACTCCAGTATTCCTGCCTGGAGAATTCCATGGACAGAGGAGCCTGGCAGTCTACCATCCATGGGGTTGCAAAGAGTCAGATATGACTGAGCAACTAACACACACACATCATTGCTTGCATAATTCTGCATGATTAAAAAAATTCAATATGAGCATCTCACCTCTTTACAAGATGTTTTTTTTTGGATGTCTGAGAGTCAACCACTGGCTATGTATTTAAACATAAAATTAGAGGGAAACAACTTTTTGACATTAGCCTTGGCAATAAATGTTTGTATTTAACACTCAAAGCAAAGACAACAAATACAAAAATCAGCAAGTGGGACTACCTCAAATTAAAAAGCTTCTAGTCAGAAAAGGAAATAATGAACAAAATGAAGAGGCAGCCTACATAAATGGGAGGAAATTTTTGCAAACGTGTATCCTAGAAATAGTCAATGCACAAAATATATAAGGAATACACGCAATTGAATAGCAAACATCACAAACAACTCGATTACAAAATAGGCAAAAGACCTGAATAAACTTTTTTCCAAAGAGAATATACAAATGGACAACAAGTATAGTAAAAATTCTCACATCTGTATTCAGCAAGAAAATGGAAATCAGAACCACAGTGAGTTACCACCTCATGCTTACTAATTCTTACTTTTGTTGCCTTTGCTTTTGGTGTTAAATCCAAAAAGTCATTGCTAAGATCAGTGTCAAGGAACTTTTCCTTATATTTTCTTCTAGGAGTTTTATGGTTTCAGCTTCAGTTTTTGGTGTTTCAATATTTGCACTTGCTATATCTTCTTGATGGATCCATCTATCATATTATAACCTTCTTTGTTTCTTGTTACAGTTTTTTACTTAACATCTACTTTGATATCGGAATAGCTACCCCTGATTTCTTTTGGTTTTATTTGCACGAGCTATGTTATTCCCTCTTTTCATTTTCAGTCATGTAACCTTAAACCTGAAGCAAGTTTTTTGTAGGCATCATATAGTTGTCATTTGATTCATTCAGCCATTCTGTGCCTTTTGACTGGAGGATTTAGTCTATTTACCTTCAAAGTAAGTATTGATAGGTATGCATTTACTATTTCTGTTTTTGTTAATAGTCTTCTATTTGTTTTGTAGATCTTTTGTTCCTTTCTTCCTCCGGTAACCATTCAGTTATCACTTTTGGGAAGATGGTGGGGATTTAATATTTTTCAGATAAGAGATGAGGGAGAACTTTGATGATTTTTTGTGTTTTTTGGCAAATTTGATGATTTTTATTTTTTAAGTCAAATGTTAATTTTCATAGATGTCTAGCAAAATTCCTCAATACTCAGTAATGTGATACCCATAAATCTCCTAAATATTGCTCTATAAACACCATGAAGTCAGTTGATCTTTCCCAGAAGATTTTAGTAATAGTGGCCATATAGAGGTAATCAAGTTAAAATTAGCTCACTGGGGTGAACCCTGATCCAATATGATCATATCCTTGCAAAAGGGGTACATATAGACAAAGAGAAATGCACAGAGGAGAGATGATGTGAAAACACAGGGAGAATGACATACAGAAGATAGGGAATTAATGAGGCAACCAGAATCTAAGAGAGAGGCATGTAACAGATTTTCCCGCACAGCCCTCAGGTGGAACCAACCTTGCTAGTATCTTGATTTTAGTCCTCTAGACTCCAGAACTGTGAGATAAATTTTTTCCTAAGCCACCTAGTTTGTGAAATTGTGTTAAAGCAGCCCCAGAAACTAAGACACCACCTTTAGTTTTCTTTTTTATTTACAGACTGATACTTGGATTCTCATTTATCTTCTGCTTTGAAAGTATGCAGTACAGAGAATTAGTCTGCAATTAGTCTGCAAGCTGTCATCATATGAGTGATACCAATGGGGGGAAAAAATAATAAGCTAATATTGAGTTTTCTTAGCTGTAATGCATCTTACACTTGTAGATTTTATTTTCTTTCTTTGGGCAGCTGGGGAGTGAATGAAAAGGATATTTGCCATAACAGTTTATAATCACCACATTCTAAATCAGATAGCTGATATTTTAATTTGATTCAATTTGATTAACACGATGGTTTATCAGGGAGACTTGGAAATTGTGGCATTGTAGTCTAAAATAATACTCTGGTCTTCTCAGAGATGAGGTATGATTTGGTTTCATTTCTAAAATTCAGGTAAACATTGCCGAGGAAAAAAAAATCTATTATTGGGTTCTTATGAATGGCTGATTATTACAAAGCAGAATCTAACCTTGGAACATATCCTATAAATTTACATGTCACTGAATGTTGTACAAAAGTGGCTTCCTGTGGATCTTTGAATTGCTCAGTTCAAAAGAACATGTTAATTAGGCAGGCTCAGTTCAGTACACAAATGCACAACTCAATACGAGGTCAGTAAAAGGCTATTTTCTTGTTTTATACAATATTGTTACCTTAAAAAAAAAAAGCAAACAAACAAAGAAAGCAAACACACAAAACTGTTCTTCAATAACTACAAGGTATGAAAACAGCCTACAGATGTGGAGCATTCAACTGGAATGCAGTCATCTGCACTGAAAAATAAGAGAATTTTATATCTTCCTTTTGGGCCCAACAAAAGTTGCTCTGACACACCATTTAGCAAGTGTTTATATTGAATATATACTGATTAAGGCAAGATCTAAATGATGCTTGTGTAACTTGTAGTACTATTTAAAGGACAAAAGGAGAATACTCCATGGAGAAAAGAAGTCTCCAGTGAACTTGCAATATTTTCCCTAATAAGATGCAATATATTTAATATCAGCATTTGCTAATACAACCTTGAGCAACAAACACTTGGCATATATATCTCTTTCTTCAGTTAAAAGTATTATTTCAAATCTTAAGTAGTATCTGTTATGCTTTGAAGTATTGTATAGTATAATAAATTTAAAAAGACTCAAGATATTAATGTGAGTGTGTGCTTGTGCTCAATTGTGTCTGACTCTTTGCAACCCTCTGAACTGTACAATGCCAGGCTCTTCTGTCCATGGAATTTTCCAGGCAAGAATACTGGAATGGGTTACCATTTTCTACTCCAGGGGTCTATGTACAATGAAATAAAGGAACCAGATCATTTCCATAAAATAACTTGACTCCACTCTTATAATTTGACTCTAATCATAGGAATATGTCTATTAAGCTGTCTATATTTTTGTATTATTACACCTTTGATTTAAAAAAAAATCTGAGGATTCAATGATACGTGCTTCAAAGAGTGGTAAAATTGAAATTGAATTAAATGCATGATAAGCTTAATTTTGGTAATTTTTCTTTATTATTATAGATGTTCTCAGAATTTAAGGCCTTGAGTACATATTTGAAAATCTAGAAGATTAATAGGTGAAATTCATGTCAGATCTTGAGGCATATTGATGAGAAGTAACAGTTAAATTGTAGCCAACTTGGAAAGAAGCAAAGAAAGGAGCAGACTTCAGTGACTAAATGTTCTGAGTTACTCATCTGCATCATGGTGGTAGTGGGCAGATTTTCAGTGAATTTAAAGTTAAATGAACATGAAATAAGAAGTATCTCACTATTGGGCAAAATATCCATTATATCATACACAGATAAAAAGGTTGACTGTCAGGCATGGAAGACTGACAGGGACAAGGCTGCCCCTAGATCTACTAAAGGATTAAGTGGGAACTATAGAATAGAAACAAGAAATAGGAACCGAAATAGAGAACAAATAGACTAGACCATCAACTAAGTGAGAATTGAATTATGAGATTGAGGGTGGGGGTGAAGTGGTGAAGTGGTGATGTTAAGGGAAAAAAAAAATATTCCAACACTTCTTAAAACACTTCTTAAAAATAATTATTCCATATTATTGCAATAAGATTATTATAATAAGGGAGAGAAACCAGAGTCAGTTCTGAATACAGTAAAGGTAATTGGAGATTTATAGCCAGCGGCAGAGTAAGGTCGGTGGGTGTGAAATTACTTAACCGAGACATTAAGAGTGAGGGATTTTGCTACCCCAACATAGCAGGATTCTTGAGGAAGGTAGGCCAAGGTGATCAAATATCAAGGATGGTGGGTAAAGAATTTATCTGACATTGAGAGTGACAACATATCTAGGATGGGGGAGTCTCAGTACATTGATTTAGCAAGACTTGCTGAAACTGACATTGGCTGGGATGGACAAAGAAACCAAATGTCAAGGCCTACTTGAGAAAAGTCCTCAGAGGAACCCAATCAATGTTTGCTCAAGGAGAGTCTGCTGGTGGGTAGGATATGTGAAAGTAAGGCCAAGATAGGTAACATAATACTAGATAATATTTTTTAAAATGTAATCTGTCCAAATATTATTAAAAGTACTTTAGTTATTATTCAATTATAATTAATATCCAATTAAAAATAAATTATAAATATAATAAATCATAATTACATAATTGTACAGTTTAAGATTTCAGCATTTCTAGGAGGTAGAGAGTAAGAATACACTTATTTTATCTTGAGGTGTACAGAGTTTAGATAAACTTATGCTTTCAGACAATATGGAGCAACAGGATCAGAGTTACTATCCTGATTACAATAAAACAAAATAAAGAACAAAACAAAAAATGCAAAGCAAAAATGAGACAAAATATGTGAAACAATGTTTTTTAAAATGCTAAATAGCAGGCAGGGAACTAAAATGAGCTACCAGTACAGAAAACAACAAAAGTGAACTGCTAGTGATCCAGCTTACTTCTTTGAGAAGTTTCTAAGCCACTAGTTGAGACTATAGAGAGATCATCCATAATGATTGGAGAGTATGGTAGCTGTCACCAAAGCCAGGAATAGTGTTTATCATTAGGCTGTTTTGGTCTCACCTGTTTTGCCTCAATTGTCAAGCAGGTTCAAGTACTTCCTCTTCACTGAAGGCATGGACATCCAGAAGCTTCATTATGAATTTCAGTATTTAGCACTATTTTAGGAAGAGTTAACATGTCATGAGTTTTTATTTCTTCCTCAAACACAAAAATCCATTTATCCTTTGCATTTATTTTTTAACTTTATTTTTGAACAATATAAATAGTGAAAGTGAAAGTGAAGTTGCTCAGTCGCGTCCGATTCTTTGCTACCCCACGGACTGACTATAGCCTACCAAGCTCCTCCGTCCACGGGATTTTCCAGGCAAGAATACTGGAGTGGGTTGCCATTTCCTTCTCCAGGAGATCTTCCTGACCCAGGGATTGAACTCGGGTCTCCCACATGGTAGGCAGACCCTTTACCGTAAAAGTAATGTATTTATATATATTACATGGGAGAATTCATAGAGACAAATTTGTAGCCCCTGCATACCATCTGTGTAGGAATCCATGTAGTGAATGTAGTGAACTAATATCATTCCACTAAATATCTTATTCTTAAATCTAATTAAAATTTACCTTATGTTTGATTTATATTTAATTTTACTTAGCTTAATATGATAGGCTTTTCTAATATGTTGGGCTTCTCTGGTGACTCACTGGTGAAGAATCTGCCTGCCAATGCAGGAGACATGGGTTGGATCCTTGAGTCGGGAAGATCCCCTGGAGAAGGAAATGGCAATCCACTCCAATATTCTTGTCTGGGAAATCCTGTGGAAAGAGGAGCCTGGCAGGCTACAACCCATGGGGGTCACAGAAAGTAGGACATGACTTAGTGACTAAACAACAATACCTTAGCCAGAAAATAATGTTTTTTCTCCCTCAGATAACTTTGATTTTTATATTCCTGAAAGACCTCCTCACAGTAGAGATTATGTCATTATCAAGGAGAATACAAAGAAAAGAGGGACACACACACACACATGAAGAATATGTAATAACACTGGAGAGAAAGATTATGAGAGAGATGAACAGAAAAATGCACAAAGTTTTCTGGATTTCAAAAGTAATGCTTTCTTTACAGGACTTTCAATTTGTTAAGATCTCAGAAAGGTTATCTGGCCCACATATCAGACCTCACAGGCCAAGCTTGACTTGAAAGGAGTAGAGTGTGCATGATATTTAGCACTCTTGAAGCAGGCACAATGAGAATATATTTGATGAACATACCTTTAATCCAGACAGTCTTCATTTAACATTCTGTATGATTTTAAGGCTACTCATCTGGTTTTTTAACAAATAAAATTTTATTGTATAAGACTTTCTTCCTTATTATATCTCTGTGTATGTGTGTTTAGATAGAGAGATGGAATAGATAGGTAGGTAGGTAGATATACAGATAGCTTTTAGATTTGCAAAGACTGTCTTTGATGAATGGCTGGACATTTTATTCCTTTTTAAAAGTATCTTCCAGTAATTTATAAATAATTGTAAAAAGAATAACATTAATACTACTGCTGTTAATCATAGTAGGTTAAATGGGTTGTTTGCAGGAGTGTGGTTTGCCATATATATTTTTTGTTTCATATTCATAGATTCATTCAAAATTTTTCCAGCAGTTATTTTTGAGGACCTACTACATACCAGACATAGTCCTAAGAATTAGATACTGAAGAATGAGCAACAGAAGAAAATATCCTGCCTCCATGAAGTTTACATTCAGGTGAGAGGCAACATATGTGTTTGCTTTTCAAAGGCTATGTGGATTTTTCAGTTTCCAAGGAAAGCCAATAAATGGCTATAGATTTTGCTTTTTATTTTCCTTTTTTAATTCACTACATTCACTCTCCAAAATTAATTTTTAATCACCTTAGTGTAATTAAGAATCTAATTTTACTTTCATAACCTCCAGAATTTCCCAATAAGTGGTCATCGTTTAATATCATCTTTGAATTATTTTGTACTTAATACTTTATCCTTCAGTCATTTCCTTTTTTGTTCCACACCCTCCAAGTTCTGAAAACAGCTGGGCTTATTTTGAAGTTCAAAATAATTCATATACTCTAAAAACAATCCAAATGAAACAAACGTCTCAAAATATGATCCAATAGTGTCTTTAATTTTCTGACTCACGCTCTTCCAGGTTTCCAAAATTCACTGATATCATTCATGAAGATCAGTGAAAGTTTTATAAGTTGATGCCAGAAATGCCTTGTAGTGTGTCTTTGGTAGAGTTTCCTAGACAAAGAGTGTCTTCCTCATCCTGCATATATATTAATATATATTACTTGAAAGCCCCCATAAAGATCTCTCTCAGAGAACACAGGAATGTAGTTGAATGATGAACTCATTCTTGGGTACATTTGTCCCCAGACATGGTTTTCATTTTGTAAGTCCTGTGGAGTCACTGAAACCAGATGTCATAGGCTATACAGAAAATGATGTTTTCTCATACTAAAGTTTATTTGTTATACATAGAGGGAAAAACATATTGCTGATTCCTGAAAATCCAATTTTAGAAAGGCAAGTCAGGATGATTTGGTATTACTTTACTTTTTTACAATATCCTTCAATCAGTATCAATAGACTTTTCTTTGCTATGTGTGAGCATAAATTTCAGCAACGGTGCAATGACTGCACTCAGTTGGACACACTAATGTTGATTTATTCCACCACAGAGGAAGCTTTGAAAATGGATATGTGACATGTCATTGACACCAATGTTATTTTTGTCTGTGTGACTGAAGAGAACTAAATCATCCCAAGTCAGGAAGGTTTTGGCTTTTAATTGCTTATTTGAATTCAGTGGTTCCCAAAAGTTACTGCACAGTGTTAATATTATGGAAAATGACCACAAATTCTTTGACATTCTTCCTATTGAGAAATGGAAATTATGCCACTTCAATTTAAAATCAGGCAAATTTCCTGACTGCTCAGTGCAACAGAATATTAAGAGGTAACCATGTATATGTACGGAGAAGGAAATGGCAATCCACTCCAGTACTCTTGCCTGGAAAATTCCATGGATGGAGGAGCCTGGTAGGCTATAGTCCATGGGGTCTCAGAGAGTCAGACATGACTGAGTGACATCACTTTCTTTCTTTCTACAGTTCCTTTTGGAGAAGGTAATGGCCACCCACTCCAGTGTTCTTGCCTGGAGGATCCCATGGATGGAGGGGCCTGGCAGGCTTCAGTGCATGCGGTTGCAGAGTCAGACACGACTAAGCAACTAACACACACATGGTATGTGTATCTGTGCCCAGTTCTTAAGAGAATGGCAGGTATGTGTTCCTTGGAATGCTCACTTTATGACAGCCCCTTTTAGAATAGCTGGCATATTGTCAATAGACACAATCCCATGGAGAAGCTATGTAAGTGCTCTGGCAGGCAGCGCTATAAAGGTTTCCAGACAATAATAGCATCAACTGCCACCATATTAGTAATTTTTCTTTAGTGTCTGCTTCTGAGAACCTGTCAGATGACTACAGGTTCTCAAAGGAGAACCACATAGTCAAATTTACTCATAGAAAACGAAAGATAAGCTATTGTTTTAAACCCCTTGATTTAGTGTGATTTCCTTGCAGAAGAAGATAAAGCTTACCACTTCATATTTAAAATCTCCCCAGTAACAGTCTCTACTGCGTTGGTAAAAGTATTAGATTGACACAATAAAGCAAAAGAAGGAGAGTTTTTCTTCTTTTCCGGTGCTTTTAAATTTCATTTTCCAAGGTTCTAGGGCAGTACTTAATAACAAGAAGCATTTTTTTTTTTCAAATATGAGAAATCTTTTACTGTTTATATGATTCATGGGAGTAAAAAAAAAGGCAGTTAATTGTTCTTAAATTCTTTAGTGCTATGTCTTTAATTTTCAATGACTAAAGTAAAAAGCAAATAGGCAACAGCTTCAATTTAATGGACTTTCACCACTAACTTGTCTGATTTCTCATCAAAATTTTCCACATTCTCAAGTACCTAACCTATAGCACTGAATATTTGCCAGGTTGTTCTTCTTCCTTCTAGCAATTCTCTGTAGCTGGTGTTCATCGATTATTTTCTTTTTCAACATTGAATAATTGAGAGTAGGACTTTTTAATTACCTCTGAAGTTTCACTATATTTTCTCACCTTGTAAAAGTCTTCTAAACCATAGTTCACATGGAACAAAAGCATTTATCCATCACTTATTGCTTTGGTTGTTCTGTTTTTTTCCCAAGCTGTGAACATTACTGGAGACCTTCTCACCTTCATTTGGATTCAGGTCAATTCAGCTCATTCAGGACTCAGTCATGTCCGACTCTTTGCGACCCCATGGAACGCAGCATGCCAGGCCTCCCTGTCCATCAGCAACTCCCGGAGTTTACACAAACTCATGTCCATTGATTCGGTAATGCCATCGATCCATCTCATCCTCTGTTGTCCCCTTCTCCTCTTGCTTTCAACTTTTCCCAGCATCAGGGTCTTTTCCAGTGAGTCAGCACTTCTCATCAGGTGGCCAAGTATTGGAGTTTCTGCTTCAACATCAGTCCTTCCAATGAACACCCAGGACTGATCTCCTTTGGGATGGACTGGTTGGACCTCCTTACAGTCCAAGGGACTCTCAAGAGTCTTCTCCAACACCACAGTTCAAAAGCATCAGTTCTTCAGTGATCAGCTTTCTTTACAGTCCCGCTCTCACATCCATACATGATCACTGGAAGAACCATAGCCTTGACTAGGACCTTTGTTGGCAAAGTAATGTCTCTGCTTTTTAATATGCTGTCAAGGTTGGTCATAACTTTCCTCCCAAGAAGTAAGTGTCTTTTAATTTCATGGCTGCAGTCACCATCTGCAGTGATTTTGGAGCCCAAAAAAATAAAGTCAGCCACTGTTTCCAGTTTCCCCATCTACTTGCCATGAAGTGATGGGACTGGATGCCATGATCTTAGTTTTCTGAATGTTAAGTTTTAAGCCAACTTTTTCACTCTCCTCTTTCACTTTCATCAAGAGGCTCTTTAGTTCTTCTTCACTTTCTGCCATAAGGGAGAAAACTCTATGCAGTCAGCAAAAACAAGACTGGGAGCTGACTGTGGCTCATATCATGAACTCCTTATTGCCAAATTTAGATTTAAATTGAACAAAGTATGGAAACCACTCTACCATTCAGGTATGACCTAAATCAAATCCCTTATGATTATACAGTGGAAGTGAGAAATAGATTTAAGGGACTATATGGACAGAGTGCCTGATGAACTATGAGCGGAGGTTCATGACATTGTACAGGAGACAGGGATCAAGACCATACCCAAGAAAAAGAAAAGCAAAAAAACAACATGGCTGTCTGAGGAGGCCTTACAAATAGCTGTGAAAAGAAGAGAAGTGAAAACAGGGGAGAAAAGGAAAGATATACCCATTCGAATGCAGAGTTCCAAAGAACAGCAATGAGAGATAAGAAAACCTTGCTTGGTGATCAGTGCAAAGAAATAGAGGAAAACAATGGAATGGGAAAGACTAGAGATCTCTTCAAGAAAATTAGAGATACCAAGGGAACATTTCATGCAAAGATGGACTCAATAAAGGACAGAAATGTTATGGACCTAACAGAAGCAGAAGATATTAAGAGGTGGCTAATAATACACAGAAGAACTGTACAAAAAATATCTTCATGACCCATGTAATCACGATGGTGTGGTCACTCACCTAGAGCCAGACATCCTGGAATGTGAAGTCAAGTGGGCCTTAGGAAGCATCACTACCAACCAAGCCAGTGGAGGTGATGGAGTTCCAGTTGAGCTATTTCAAATCCTAAAATATGATGCTGTGAAAGTGCTGCACTCAATATGCCAGCACATTTGGAAAACTCAGGAGTGGCTACAGGACTGGAAAAAGTCAGTTTCATTCCAATCCCTAAGAAAGGCAATGTTAAAAATGCTCAAACTACTGTGCAATTGCACCCATCTCGCATGCTAGTAAAGTAATGCTCAAAATTTTCCAAGCCAGGCTTCAGCAACACGTGAACCGTGAACTTCCACATGTTTAGGCTGGTTTTAGAAAAGGCAGAGGAACCAGAGATGAAATTGCCAACACCCGCTGGATCATCGAAAAAGCAAGAGTTTCAGAAAAACATCTATTTCTGCTTTATTGACTATGCCAAACCCTTTGACTGTGTAGATCACAATAAACTGTGGAAAATTCTGAAAGAGATACCAGATCACAGACCTGCCTCTTGAGAAATCTGCATGCAGGTCAGGAAGCAACAGTTAGAACTGGACATGGAACAACAGACTAGTTACAAATAGGAAGAGTAGTACATCAAGGTTGTATCTTGTCACCATGCTTATTTGACTTACACGCAGAGGACTTCATGAGAAACACTGTGCTGGATGAAGCACAAGCTGGAATCAAGATTGTTGGGAGAAACATCATTTGGGTTAATAGTTTGGAATTTGATATGGAAGTATCCATATTTTCCACTTTCCCCACACAGAAAATGAAAGCTTCAAACTATCATGTACTCTGGCCAAAGAATTATCACATCTTGAATCACATAGCACATCAAATATTTGACCCTTGAGATCATCCAGCAGCTGCCTGTCCCATGTATTGACATTGTTATAGCTGTCATAAATAAGAGAATTAGTTCAGTCATTTTTTAAAGTGTTTCTCCACTGATTTGTGGAAAATAACCATACACAAATTTATTTTCAGTATTAGCATTTTATACTCTTTAAATTTGTACAAAACATGAAGTTACATACTAGGGAATATCATACTCTTTAATAAATGTGAAACACCCCGATCCTCTATAAAAGCTCTAGAAAATATATCATAATTCACCTTCATTTCTTAAATGAAAGAAAGGTTTTGAGCTTTTTAAGTTTCAGGCAAGTGATCTAGTCTCATGATTTCTAAAGTGTGAAGCATTATGCATTCATCTAATCAACAAATAATTTCTGAGCATGTGTTGTGTATAAGGTGTCATCTAGGATGGGACCAACAGAAGCTGCAACACTCATACTATTATCAAGAGTCAGGGGATAATCAAGGAAGTACAGAAACAAAATAATTTTATGTTGTGAAAAGAGCTAACCAGAAAATAAGGAATTCTACTTCTAGCAATGCAATTATAAAGGGGTGAACAGAAAATCCTAAGTGCTGAGAAGGAGGCACATACATGAGGGGTGAGAGGAAGTTATCATTTTAGGCAGTATGAAAGCAAGATTTACCTATTTGAGCATTGACATGGTGGATAGAGTGGGTATGGTTTAGTGTAAAAAAGAGAAGAGTGTTTTGACAGTTGAAGTGCAAAGAAACTCAACCATTTCAGGGATTATATTCTATGGTGACATATTTATATTTCATTCTCTAGGCATCTTGATAATTTATGAAAACAGATTAAAAAAAAAAAAAAAAAAAACAAGTCTCACAAGTACATTTAGATCTTATTGTGTATATGTGCCAAGCTGGACCATTCCTATTGTTTCCTTTATATAGATAATGGATAGAGATGATAATAATATATGATAGATATTTAGATAGATAGACAACTAATGTCACTCTTTTATAGTCGATAAGATTGTAAGATTCCTTAGGGAAGAGCCAAAATTTTCTATTGCTGGTATGGCCCCTAGAGTACAACACAGTACTGAATATCTGATTAGTGCTTAATATTATTGACCAACTGACTAAATTGTATACATTTTTACCAATTTTATAGTCATCATAATTTAAAAAAATATATATATATATATATATATGTTTGACTGCCAGGCATTTAGCTGTTCTTCCAGTTAAGTAAAGATCTATTTTCTAGAAAATTCCTTGTTGATATAGCCTTGGGAAACACTTTATGCTACTTTTGCCCACCTAGGTAGAAACAACTAACAGTCATGTGATTTGGGTTCAGCCAACTGAATGTGCCCTTCACAATTTTTAAGGGCTTTAGCATATGAAACAGCAAATAGGTACAGTAGGGCTCAAATTCATGGCACTGACAGCTATAGCTATAGCATGCTGGCCATCTTCCTGCTTCATTTTGGTTTACATTCAGTTGCTATTTGGAGTGCTACTTGTCTTTTCCTTAGCCCTGATTGTGCAGTATTGTTATTCCCCAATATCTTAACAGAAAATGTCCTTGTTACCTAAGGTATTTCTATGATACACCGGTTTACCTTAAATAATACGTTAAAACAGACTAAATATATTTATATATAATATTATATAGTATAGTAACATTTATATTAACATATAAAATAACACACATTGTATATACACAGAGGGTATTTTTAAATGTTTTCTGAGAAAAAAAAATGCCAATTTTAGTATTACAGTATATTGGCATAAGGGCTTCCCTGGTGGTTCAGTGGTAAGGACTCCATTTTCCCAATGCAAGAGACATAAGAGACAAGGGTTCAATCCCTGGGTCAGGAAGATCCCTTGGACAAGGGGGCAACCCGTTCCAGTATTCTTGCATAGAGAATCCCAAGGGCTGGTAGGCTACAGTCCATAGGATCACAGAGTCGGACATGACTGAAATGACTTGGCACGCTAGCACAGTATATTTTTACTGATAAAGAATTATGTAGTTTTAAAAAGATATATGCTATTTCTATGAAAGAAAAGATAACTGTGGAATAGGCATTTAAGTTAAATATTTATTTAAATTGATATTTCAGACATTTAAAGAAACAAATCTTGATCCTATACTAATAAAATATTTGAATGCATTTTGTTTTTATTAATACTTAGTGAAGCATATAGCAGCCTTCAGTTGTTAGTCAACTAAAAGACTGGATATCAATGATGAGACAGAAAAAGTATGGACCTTTCATTCCATTCTCACTGATCTACTTATTTTCTCTGACATATATTTTTCACCCTGTGAATTTCTTCATGCAAATTTTTATCACTCCTGTCTATAAAGTTCCCCTTAAACCAGCTAGGAGCAGATGAATTCTCATCTTCTTCTGTAGAATTTCTTTGACAGCTAGAATTGAGCACTCTAAAGTCAGAACTCATTTTGCACTTTTAATTTTTCATGTCAATTTGCAAGTATGATAAGGCTGGTGTTTCTGAGTCACCAGATAGACTATGAGCCCAGCTGGGGGAGACATGATGTCTTATATTTTTTGGTTTACATTTGCATGGGTTTTTCAAAAATTTAATATGATCTCTGGAAAGATGTTTATAGACCTAGAAGTACACTAAGACATAAGACTAGTTTGAAAATATGAAAGCTATTGGGTGACATTGTTATATAAAGCAGACTACACCGTTCACAAGATCCATTTTCTCTGACCTTCAAGTCTACACAAATTTGCCCAGTGCTTCAGATAATACCTGAGTAGAAAGAAGATCTTGTTTGGTTTGGTTTTATTCTGCTCCCAGGGATTTTTATGTAGTTCTCTGCCTTCTCTGCTTGGAAAAGTGACAACCTACTTGCCCATTTCTAAGTGCAGGTAAGAAATCATAAGTCCTGTCTAGTCCTGAGCAATTACTTAAAAACTGAGTGAATCAAGGTAATTTCACCAGCTTTCCAGCCTTCAATAGGTCCAGGTTTCAGCCTTGCCTGAGGCCATTTCTGGATCAGGAAAATTTAGTACAGTATCTTTTCCATATTAGGAGTGACACATTTGTAGGTTAATTCAAAGATAATATGTATTGGCAGTGATTTCTGAAAGTTTGTTTAATAGTGTACTGCTGCATACTTTCTGATTTACTTTATAATTCTCCCTTGGCAATATCGAGTTGGTTGTTCCCAACATAATCGGAGGCAGATTATTAAGGTCCCCACTTTCACTTTCTATCTTTTTTGACTCCTGAGCACAATTTAACTTTTTCTGGTTAGGCTCTCAATTTTTGTTATAGATAATAATAGTAAAAATGTATATGTATGTGCAGGTGGCAAGGACCTGACTACGATGAGGTGGACTCTCAGAAAATACATAACTTGAAAGATGGAGAGAATATGTATATTAAAGTCCTAGGCTACTGTAATAAATTACCATATACCAACTAGCTTAAAAACAATGCAGATTGGTTTTCTCACAACTCGGGAGACATTAACACTGAAATTAAGGTGTTGATGGGGTCATGTTCTCTCTAAAGGGTCTAAGGGAGTCGTTTTCCTTGTCTCTTGGATTCTGGTAATTGCCAGTGATCTGGGATTCCTTAGTTTCCAGACACATCATTCTAATCTCTGTCTACCTTGTCATGTGGTTTTCCACATGTGATTCTTTCTTGTGATTCTTTATAAGGACATAGTCATATTAGATTTAAGGATCACCCTAAACCAGTATACCCTCATCTTAACTAAATCCTTTTGGAAAGACTCAATGTCCAAATAAGGTCACATTAATAGGTACAGGGGTTGGAATTTAACATATGCTTTCTGGGGACACAACTCAATAAAGAATGATAAGAAGGAAAGGAAAAAAGGGAGGGAGGGAGGAAGAAAGTACTGCAGAAGAAAAATGTAGAGGAAAATGTACTTTCAATTGCTGGGAATTGTTTTTAATCTGAATTGTTTTCAGTTGATATTTTGAAGAGGGAGAAGTCTTTTTAAGCAGTTAGGGTGCATTACAGATTAGGAAAGTGGAGGATGTAAATCCCTATCCTGCATGGTGCTCTTCTGGAGAAGAGAATAGGAACTTGAGTTTTCATGGCTCAATCCCTCAGGATATTGTGTGTCACCAAAATCATACTTAGAATTCAGAAAATACACTTTAAATAACAAAAATTCACAAGTTAATTAATACTCACTTTATGAATGTGTGCTAGTGTTATAAATGGTACTCTGAGTAAAACTGTATTAATTTCTTCTTTTCAATTTTCAAAAACAAACTATTTCTTTTAACTTCATAAAATATTGGACTTCCCTGGTGGCTTAGCTGGTAAAGAATCTGCCTATAAAGTGGGAGACCTGGCTTTGATCTCTGGGTTGGGAAGATCCCCTGGAGAAGTGAAAGGCTGCCCACTCCAATATTCTGGCCTGGAGAATTACATGGACTGTATAGTCCATAGGGGTTGTAAAAGAGTCAGATATGACTGAGTGACTTTCACTTTCATAAGGTATTGGATTGGAAAATACCTAGAAATTAAAAAAGTATATATATAATAGCTTGATGGTATTAGAACAAATTTACAAAATAGAGAATTAAAATAATACCACCTGCATTTCTATCATTTAAACACAGATACTGTCCTATTTATATGATATTTGATATAATTTTTTGAAATATAGATATATATTCTAAAGTAGTGTTCTCAGGCTTATTATTTCATTGATTTCTAAGTATGACTATAGATTTTAAACTCCAGATTATTTTATGGCTTTAAGTAAAATTTTGTGTTTATACTGTTAAAATTTAGGGAAAAAAGCAAGTTAGACTTCACATTTATTCATTTTACTTTTATTCTAGTTTGTAAAGTTCCCAATTTTCAGGACTTTTATGTCATAAACCAATGTATTTATATTTTAGTTATCAAATGAAGGAATGACATTTGTAAGTAATTTGAAATTCTGATATTTTGTTCTCCCTTATAGGTCATTTCTACAAAAAAGATATTTAATTTCTTTAACCATATGCTTTTCTATTTTTTATCTTCTTATATAAAACAAGTAAGGATGCTCAACTGATCTTAGTTTCATGTTTAAAAAAGGTTTTTAGTTTTATGGTTTTCAATAGACGACATCTTATTCAAAACATGAGATTGTTCTTTAAACTGTTTATTTGAGATAATAGATCATCATGCAATTTTAATAAATAATACAGAGTGATCCCTTACACTCTTTACCTTGTTCACTCCAGTGGTATTATCTTGTAAAACTGCAAAACTGTAGTGCAATATCACAACCAGGAAAAGGATATTGGGATAATCAATGTATAAAATATTTTCATCACCAGAAGGATCTCTCATGTTGCCCCTTATAATGACACTCACTTGTCACCTACCCTCACTCTCTGTTTAAACTCTGGAACCACTAATTATTTTTCTATTTTTATAGTTTTTTCAAGTCGACAATATTATATGAATAGACCTATACAGAATGAAACCTGTAAGGATTGCCTTTTTTCAGTCAGTAAAATTCTCCGACAGTCTGTCAGGTTATCAGAACACAAACTATTTTCCCCATGAAGGGGAAAATATTTCTAAATAATTTATTTGGCAAGGATTGATATGCAGAAAATATTCAGAACTCCTATGACCAAAAAAAAAAAAAAAAAAAAAAACCCAATAAAATTATAGGCAAAGAGTTTGCATAGGCATTTCTACAGAGAAATGTATAAATGGCCATTAAGCACATGAAGAGATTAGAGGGATGAAGATCAAAAGAGATACCATTTAACATTCATGAGGGTGGTTTTTTTTTTTTAAAGAAAAATAACATATTGGCAAGGATATGGAGAAATTGGAACTCATGTATTATTGATAGGAAGATAAAATGGTGCAGCTCCTATTGAAAAAAAATACGGCCATTTCTCAGAAAGTTAAAGTGAAAGTTACCAAATGATCCAGCAGTTCCATACCTGGGTATATATCCAAAAGAATTGAAATCAGGGTCTCAGGCAGCTGTGTACACCCAACCCTATAGCTGTCTTATTTACATTTGCCAAAAAAGGGAAAGCAACTCAAGTTGTTTCCATTGATTGATGGATGAATAGATAAAATGTGTTTCATAAGTGTAATAGCATACCACTGTCTTAAAAAAGAAGGAAATTCTGACATACCCTACAACATGGATGAACCTTGAACTTATGCTCGAGAATTAAGGCAGACACAAAAGGACAAATTTTATATTATTCTACTTATATGATGTATTTAGTCAGGGTTTTCCAGAAACAGAATGATTGTATGTCCAGTAGTCTGAAGAGTCAGGCAAGAGCTGATATTGCAGTTTGAATCAAAAGGCAGTCTGGAAGGCACAATTCCCTCTCCCTGGGGGAAGCACAGTTGTTTTTCTCTTAAGGCCTTTGACTGATTGGATGAGTTCCATCTACACTATGAAGAGTAATCAGCTTTACTCAGAGTCTTATAATTTAAATATTAATCTCATTTTTTAACAATTTAAATTTATGTTGGAGTATAGCCAATTAACAGTATTGTGATAGTTTCACATTAAGACCTTCCTCAGAAGAGAATGCAGAGTGATTTTTTTCAGTCTTTATTTTAATGTTTGATTATTTAAATTATGTGAAATAAAATTAACAATATTTAACACTATGATGTAAAGTAGTGGTTCTTTACCTGATGATATGAGCCAAAGTTTCATTCCTAAAGGGTCTGGGCCATTAGTCAGTTCAGTTCAGTTGCTCAGTCGTTTCCGACTCTTTGCGACCCCATGAACTGCAGCACTCCAGGCCTCCCTGTCCATCATCAACTCCCAGAGTTTACTTAAACTTATGTCCATCGAGTCAGTGATGCCATCCAACCATCTCATCCTATGTCATCCCCTTCTCCTCTCACCTTCAATCTTTCCCAGCCTCAGGGTCTTTTCCAATGAGTCAGCTCTTCACATCAGGTGGTCAAAGTATTGGAGTTTCAGCTTCAGCATCAGTCCTTCCAATGAATATTGGGCCATTAGCAGTTCTGAACATTTTCTGTAATAACTAATAACCACCAACAATAGAATGAAAGATTTATTCACAGTCTACTAGCTCCCCTTCCTTCCACACATTTATTCTACTTAAAGTTATCAAAGGTAACTATCAGATAGGTATATCTCTGAAAAATAACAGTAAATACAAAATAAAGAATAAATGTATAATGCAGACTGGGCTCAGTAGTAAAGATTCCAGCTGCTAAGGCAGGAGATGCAGAGACACGGGTTCGAATCCTGGGTCAAGAAGACCGCTTGGAGGCAGGCATAGCAACCCATTGCAGTATTCTTGCCTGAATAATCTCATAGACAGAGGAGCATGGTGGGAAACAGTCCATAGGGTTTCAAAGAGTCAGACACGGCTGAGAGACTGAGCACAGACATGCATACACACACACAATGTAGACTAGAGTCGATACTTTTAAATTTGTCTTATGACAACAAAAGTCAGAAAAATACCTGGTTTTAAAACTATGAGACAACATTTCATTTAAGCAGAAATGTCATGTTTATCATCTCACATATTTATTATTATTTTTTGTGGGTGAAAAGGACACAGTTGTTTTGTAATAAACTCTGAAACTTCTATTTTCTGAAAGAGATTTTATAAAATTTGCAGTATTTCTCCTTAAGAATTTGATATAGCTTATAATCATCTGAATCTGTTATTTTCTTTGTGGGAAAATTTTTTATTATGAATTCATTTTTTAATGTGGATAGCTATACAGATTTTCTATTTTTAAATTTTGGTAAATTAGGTTTCAGTAGAAATTATCTATTTTATTCAAGTTATTGAATGTATTTACAAGAAGATGTTTGTACTCTTTCTCACTGTATCTTTGTAATATCATAAGGCCTAGTACCTACCCCTTCATACATTTTCTATTTTCTCTGTTTCTTTTTTGCTGAATCTCCTTAAAAGGTGATTTATTTTTATTAAACTTTCAAAATACTACAATTTTTGTTCTAATACATTCTCTTCAATATTCAGTATCATCAGATTTTAGAAAATTTTAGCCCATACTAATGAGTAATGATAAATATATTGAATAATTTTTATATGTTTGCAATGTGTTCCTTTTACTGGCAGCAAGTGATGTTCAATAGGAAGATAACAAGTGTACACAAGCACGCTGAATTATGTAATCTGAGGAAATTATTTATTTTAAAGCAGAAAGATAGATATTTAATACAGAAATATTACTTTTAAAAAATTAGCAACAGTAAAACAATGAACTGTGACTTAAAAACACTAATGTTTGTGTATGTGTGAAAGGCAAGGTTAATTAAGGCATTTTCCCCTCTTTAGCCAGGATTAATTTCAATTCCACTACTTTTAAAATTTTACCTTAGAATAGAACATTTTCAGGACCACTGACAATTGCATTCCCTGTAGAGGTGAGAAGAAAGTCTCAGAACCTAGAAAATATGGCTTCATATATGAAAAGTGCTTCTGAGCAAAGGTAAAGAAGATAAGCAACTGATTGGCCATACACCCTGTTGTTAGTAGGACTCACTTGTTCTCCACTGGGAGAACAAGTTCTCCACTGTTCTTCACTGAGGTCTTAAATCTCATTTATTTTAAAGGAATTAAGAGAAGGGATCAAGCCTAAGACAAAAGAGAAATGCCATGTTCTCTTGCATTATTGGCACTTATTTCCTGAAATATTGATTAATTGACTCAAATTAATAACTAATAAAAATATTTTCTTATGTCTTTAAGCCCTTATACCACCCTGATACATTTTCTCATTTGATTCACTGTCTACTTATTTCCTAGGCTGTCCATAGATCTAATTAGATCTTATATAATAGGCTATACCCTCATTCCTCTTAAATGTGAGGAATAAATTAATATCAATTGTATATTTTCCAGTGGTCATATATGGATGTGAGAGTTGGACCATAAAGAAAGTTGAATGCAGAAGAATTGGTGCTTTTGAACTGTGGTGTTGGAGAAGACTCTTGAGAGTCCCTTGGACTGCAAGGAGATCCAACCAGTCAATCCTAAAGATCAGTCATGGGTGTTCATTGGAAGGACTGATGTTAAAGCTAAAACTCCAGTATTTTGGCCACCTGATGTGAAGAGCTGACTCATTGGAAAAGACCCTGATGCTGGGAAAGATTGAGGGCAGGAGGAGAAGGGGACGACAGAGGCTGAGATGGTTGTATGGTATCATGTCCACCGACTCAATGGACATGGGTTTGGGTGGACTCCGGGAATTGGTGATAGACAGGGAGTCCTGGCATGTTGCAGTTCATGGGGTCGCAAAGAGTTGGACGCGACTGAGTGACTGAACTGAACTGCTATTGATATTAATGGTTTGTCTATTAATATCACCTCCTGAAACAAAATAAAATAAATCTAGTCCCTTGTTCATGTTTAACACCCTAAATTATATCAATGCAATGATCAAATTGGCCTCTAGTTTTACTTTTCAGACTAGGTGTGGCCAGTTCCTTCAGGTCAGCTTACTTGGATGCCATTTCCTACACTCAGGGTTACCTTACCTGAGATTATGCCACTTGAACACTCTCTCAGTATTTTTGAAAAATCTCTTTTCACCACATCTTTGCTAACACCTGTTATCTCTCACTGTTTTTTTTTTGGGGGGGGGGGTGGGGTGGGTGATAGCCTTTTTAACAGGTGTGAGCTAACAACATCTCATTGTGGTTTTGATTTGCATTTCCACAATGACTAATGAGGTTGGGCATCTTTTCATGGGTTTCTTGGTCATTTGTATATCTACTTTGAAAAAGTGTTTATTCAGTTCCTCTGCCTATTTTTCATTTATCAGATTGTTTGAGTTCTTTTGTTTATTTGTATGAGTTCTTTATATATTTTGGATATTAGCCCCTTATCAAAATATACACTTTACAAATATTTCTGCTCATCTATAGTTTTCACTTTGCTGATTGTTTCTGTTGTTCTATAGAAGTATTTAAATTTGATTTTTCCCACTTACTGAGTTTTGCATCTTTTGCTTGTGCTTCTGGTGTCATATTCAAAAAATCATTGCCAAGACCAATGTCAAGATATTTCTCTAGGTTTCTTCTAGGAGTTTTACAGTTTCACATTTTATTTTTAGGTCTTTAATACACTTTGAGTCAATTTTTGTGAATGGTGTAAGGTAGAGCTTCAATATAATTTTCAGCATGTGATTACCTAGTTTTCCTAATATCATATATTGATAAGTCTGTCCTTTCCTTGGGATATTTTTAGTCCGTTGTCAAATATGTTGACTATGTATGTGGGGAATTATTTATGAGCTCCCTATTCTGTTCCGTTGATCACTGTGTCTGTTTCATTGCCAGTCTCATACACTTGATTATTATAAATTTGTAGTATAGTTAGAAATCTGTAAGTGTGGTACTTCCAACTTTATTCTTTTTTCTCAAGCTATCTATGGTTCCATACAAAGTGTAGTTGTTGGGGATGCTCATTGGTATAGCCACCATGGAAAACAGTAGATGTTTCACAAAACATTAAAAACAGAGGTACCATATGATTCAGTAATTCCACTTTTGGGTACATATCCAAACAAATTGAAAACAGTATCTCAAAGAGGTATCTGCACTTCTGTGTTTTAGTTCAGTTCAGTTGCTCAGTCGTGTCTGACTCATTGAGATCCCATGAATCACAGCCAGGCCTCCCTGTCCATCACCAACTCCCGGAGTTTACTCAAACTCATGCCCATCGAGTCGGTGATGCCATCCAGCCATCTCATTCTCTGTCGTCCCCTTCTCCTCCTGACCCCAATCCCTCCCAATATCAGGGCCTTTTCCAATGAGTCAACTCTTCACATGAGGTGGCCAAAGTACTGGCATTTCAGCTTCAGCATCAGTCCTTCCAATGAACACCCAGGACTGATCTCCTTTAGGATGGACTGGCTGGATCTCCTTGCAATCCAAGGGACTCTCAAGAGTCTTCTCCAATACCACAGTTCAAAAGCATCAATTTTTCAGCCCTCAGCTTTCTTCACAGTCCAACTCTCACATCCATGCATGACCACTGGAAAAACCATAGCCTTGACCAGACAGACCTTTGTTGGGAAAGTAATGTCTCTGCTTTTTAATATGCTCTCTAGTTTGGTCATAACTTTCCTTCCAAGTAGTAAGTGTCTTTTAATTTCATGGCTGCAGTCACCATCTGCAGTGATTTTGGAGCCCCAAGAAATAAAGTCTGACACTGTTTCCACTGTCTCCCCATCTATTTCCCATGAGGAGATGGGACCAGATGCCATGATCTTAGTTTTCTGAATGTTAAGCTTTAAGCCAATTTTTTCACTCTCCTCTTTCACTTTCATCAAGAGGCTTTTTAGTTCCTCTTCACTTTCTACCATAAGGGTGGTGTCATCTGCATATCTGAGGTTATTGATATTTCTCCTGGCAATCTTGATTCCAGCTTGTGCTTCTTCCAGCCCAGCGTTTCTCATGATGTACTCTGCATATAAGTTAAATAAGCAGGATGACAATATACAGCCTTGATGTGCTCCTTTTCCTATTTGGAACCAGTCTGTTGTTCCATGTCCAGTTCTAACTGTTGTTTCCTGACCTTCATACAGTTTTCTCAAGAGGCAGGTCAGGTGGTATGATATTCCCATCTCTTTCAGAATTTTCCACTGTTTGTGATCCATATAGTCGAAGGCTTTGGCGTAGTCAATAAAGCTGAAATAGATGTTTCTCTGGAACTCTCTTGCTTTTTCAATGATCCAGTGGATATTGGCAATTTGATCTCTGGTTCCTCTGTCTTTTCTAAAACCAGCTTGAACATTTGGAAGTTCACGGTTCACGTATTGCTGAAGCCTGGCTTGGAGAATTTTGAGCATTACTTAAGCGTGTGAGATGAGTGCAATTGTGTGGTACTTTGAACATTCTTTGGCATTGCCTTTCTTAGGGATTGGAATGAAAACGGACCTTTTCCAGTCCTGTGGCCACTGTTGAGTTTTCCAAATTTGCTGGCATATTGAGTGCAGCACTTTCATAGCACCATCTTTCAGGATTTGAAATAGCTCAACTGGAATTCCATCACCTCCACTAGCTTTGTTCATAGTGATGCTTTCTAAGGCCCACATGACTTCACATTCCAGGATGTCTGGCTCTAGGTGAGTGATCACACCATTGTGATTATCTGGGTCGTGAAGATCTTTTTTGTACATTTCCTCTGTGTATTCTTGCCACCTCTTCTTAATATCTTCTGCTTCTGTTAGGTCCATACCATTTCTGTCCTTTATCTAACCCATCTTTACCTGAAATGTTCCCTTGCTATCTCTAATTTTCTTGAAGAGATCTCTAGTCTTTCCCATTCTGTTGTTTTCCTCTATTTCTTCGCATTGATCACCGAGGAAGCCTTTCTTATCTCTCCTTGCTATTCTTTGGAACTCTGCATTCAAATGGAATATCTTTCCTTTTCTCCTTTGCTTTTCACTTCTCTTCTTTTCACAGCTATTTGTAAGGCCTCCTCAGACAACCATTTTGCCTTTTTGCATTTCTTTTCCATGGGGATGGTCTTGATCCCTGTCTCCTGTACAATGTCATGAACCTCTGCCCATAGTTCATCAAGCTCTCTGTCTATCAGATATAGTCCCTTAAATCTATTTCTCACTTCCACTGTATAGTCATAAGGAATTTGATTTAGGTCATTGCTCCATTATTCATGTATAGCCAATATATGGAAATAACCTAAGTGATTATCAACAGGCAAATGGATAAAGTTGTGAGAAATAGATAAATTTATATTTACTTAGAATTATATAAAATGAAATATTCAGCCATAAGAAATATGGAAATTTTGTCTTTTGAAAGAACAAGAATGAAACTTGAGGGCATTGTGTTAAGTCAGGAAAAGAAAACTAGTATGATACCATCTTTGTGTAACATCTTTAAAAAGATGAATTTGTAGGAACAAGAGAGTGGAATGATGGTTACCAGGTGCTGTGGGGTGGGGCAAATGAAGAGATATTAGTCAAAGTTTACACACTTCCAATTAGAAGACTAATTAATTTGGGGGATCTAATTAATGGGCTTCCCTGGTGGCTCAGATAAAGAATCTGTAAAGAATCTGCCTGCAATGCAGGAGATCCAGGTTCGATCTCTGGGTTGAGAAAATCCCAACCCAGACCCAGGGTTCGATCTCTTGGTCGGGAAGGTCCCTGGGTCGAGAAGGGAATGACTACCCCCTCCAGTGGAGAAATCTTGCCTGGAGAATTACATGGGTAGAGATGGCTGGCAGGGTACAATAGTCCTTGGGGTCACAAAGAGTTGGACACATCTGAGTGACTAACACTTTTTCACTTTTTCAATTAATGCATAGTATGGTGACTATAGTTAACAATATTCTATTATATACTTGAAAGTTATTGAAAGAGTATATTTTAAATATCTTAACCACAAATGTGAAATGGTAATTGTGTGAGGAATGAAGGTGTTAGCTATGCCTAAGGTGGTGAGCATTTTGCAATATATACACATATATATATACACACACAGATATATATATCAGGTCAACACATTATACACCTTAAACTTGCACATATATATCAATTATACCTCAATAAAGCTGTGAAAAACTGTATGTGAAGTAGACAAGAAATACTTCAGCTAAGTGATTCAAAATACCAGAAAAAAAAAAAAAAAAAGAGGAGATATGAGAATGTAGCACTACCAAAGAATCAACCTTTTAGAATTAAACAATCAAAAAAGACACCTAAGGAAAATTTGGGGTTGACACATTTGGAGGGCTTGCTGACTTAAAAGCATTGCATTTTTGAGAAAGGAAATCTGAATAAAGATTATCAATATCTGGGAATGTTCCATCAAGAAAGTGGAAGATGAGCTAGAGCTAGAAATATGAGTAGGTTTTATTGGATTGGCCAAAAGGTTCACTTGTTTTTTGTTTGTTTGTTTGTTTTGCATAAGATGGATCTAGTAGTCCTTAGTCCTTAACTTCATTTGAAACAATTTTGTTAGATTGTATTGTGACAGTTGTCATATCAGCATGCACTCAAATATAATTATCAAAATTGGTGAATTTTGTGTAGCTATTTTAATAATGAGCAACATAGAAAAGCAACATTCTTTGCATATTATGCTTTATTATTTTAAGAAAAGTGAAAATGAAGCTGAAATGAAAAAACAACAAAAAACAGATTTGTGCAGTATATGGAGAAGGTGCTGTGACTGAGCAAACATGTCAGAAGTTTCATGCTGGAGATTTCTTACTGAACAATGCTCCACAATCTGGTAGACAACTTGATAGTGATCAAATCAAGATTTTAATTGACAATAATCAATGTTATACCACGTGGAAGATAGCTGACATACTCAAAATATCCAAATAAAGTGTTGAAAACCATTTGCACCAGCTTGGTTATGTTCATTACATTGATATTTCAGTTCCACATGAGCAAAAAGAATCTTCTTGACTATATTTCCACATGTGATTTTCTATTTAAACATGGCAAAAATGTTCTATTTTTAAAACAAACTGTAAGAGGTGATGAAAAGTATATACAATACACTATATGATAATATGGAATGGAAGAGATGGTGGGATAAGTGAAATGAACCACCACCAACTACACATTCTGGAAAACCAACCAATTAATTCCAACAAGTACTGCTTCCAACTAGACCAACTGAAAACATCATATGACAAAAAAAAAAATATCCAGAATTAATCTACAGAAAACACATTCTCTTCCATCAGGATAACTCAAGAGTGCATGTTTCTTTGATGACCAGGTGAAAATGGTTGCAGTTTGGGAAGTTCTGATTCATCCACCATATTTACCGGACATTGTTGCTTCGATTTCCATTTTTTCTGTGATCTTTACAAAGTTCTTGTAATGGAAAAAATGTCAGTTCCCTGGAATACTATAAAAGGTATCTGGAACATTATTTTGTTCAAAAAGATAAAGCATTTTGGGAAGGTGGAGTTACGAATTGCCTGCAAAATGGCAGAAGGTAGTGGAACAAATGGTGAATATATAGTTTGGTAATGTTCTTGGTGAAAATGAAAAATGTGTCTTTTATTTTTACTTAAAAACTGAAGGAACTTTTTGGCCAACCCAATATCAATAACTTAAAATACTGTTAAAGTAACAAGGAAGTTTATTTTTTCCAAATGAAATTATCCTACTCAATGTCCCTTCTGTTTGATGTTTGTGCAAGTGAAGAGTGATGAGGAGAGCATGGATTGGCATGTGTCAGCACAAGAAGTGCTAAACCAACACAACACATTATACTCATGCACTAAATATCATGAAAACACACCTACTTTCCATGTGCATACAAATGTATTAAATTGTAGATTCCCTACTTAACAATGTAATAAATGAAGCCCTCATTTACAAGTATAAGTATATATACACATCTAACTACATGTATAGGTTTATATTTTTAAGAAAATTGTCAGTGTGGAATTTTTCAGGTTTGTAGGAAATTTTATAATAGGCAATTAGACAAATTTTCAAAATTATTTTCTAAAGTTTCCTGTGAAATAAAAAAAGTGAAAGAAGATACATTAATGAAAACTTTTATAATTTTAAATTATACTTCATTACACCAAATAAATTATACTAAATGCTTTTAATAATTTTCAAAGAGTAGATGCAGGATATACAATATACAAAATTGCTAGCATTTCACTAAGAAAAGAATCAGTTGACCTAAGGAAACCAAATCATAAAATATAAAGATAGTCTTCAGTATTCTAGAATTAGGACAAATGTTTCAGAGACATAACATATTGGTTAAGTGGTAAGGTAACTTTTAGGCTCTTTTGGGAAAATTTGAAATACAAGGAGTGTACTACACATAATACAAGCAGTCATCTTTTGTCTACATAGATGCTAACTCATGTTCACATAGAAACTATCAGAATGATCCAAGAAAACTCTAAATTAATACTGGAGTTTATTTTAAGACACTGTTTGCAGCACACCAAGGATTTCATATCTTTGAAATGTAAAGAAACCTCTTACATTTTAGTCCTCTATTGTTACTTTATATGTGCACACATTTTTAGGAGATAAGTGCCAAAATCTAATCAAATCTCTGAAAATGATGGGGACAAGAATGTAAGTGCATGATCACTATCCCCAAAACAGTTAAGTCTCTTCCTCACTGACATTTAGGCAATATGAATTTCAATATACTCTATGGGAAAAAAATGACAATTTCTTGATTGATGAGGAATGTGGTGATGTGGAAATAACTGTAGCAAGCTGTGGTCAATAATCCCAATATATTTCTTTCACAGTTAATAAAACTTCAAAACCTGAAATGTTGTAGTAAAGTAATTGTAGCATGCTTCTTGGATGATAGAAGGAATGTAAGTTAATATCTTTTAATAAGTGCATTTTCTTGCCAAATTTCTTTGTCTTTTAACTTACATATATTTACCAGTAAGTGAAATGCTATATCCCTTCATTATTTAGCATTTATGGATTGACTTATCCTTCTCACTAGTTAGATTTTAATGATATATGTTGTTTGCTATTAATGTAATATTTTCAGTCAATTAAATCTATACATCATAGAAAAAAATCTGATTAAATTATTTCAGGGTTTCAGATTTCATGCTTTAATATTTTAGCCAATACCCATACAATAATATTTGACATATTTCACTCTTCCTGTGTTTTTAAAACAACAGGCAGCTAAACACTCAGGCTCAATAGTTTTCTCAGTCACTAAATTCAGTGTAGTTAAAGCTAACAAAGAGTTTACTGTGTTGTGGTCAATATTATGGTAAAGGCTTCTAATTATTAGACGTAAATTTATAAGTGTTCCCTGACTTACATTTTTTAGAGCTTTTAAATGCAGAATATTTTTTAATTCCTCTTAGAAACCACAGCATAAAGGTGATTAGCTGTTGAGGTTAGTTCACAAATACTATTTACCATGATGTTAAAAAGAAAAAAGAATAAATTTTAATATATTAAATTTCATTAATACATTTTTTTCATTTTTTTCATTAATACATTTTATATTTAATTATTTAACTAAATATAATTAATAATATATTGAATTTATATATATTTAAATATACAATATATTTATTATATATATGTAATGATATATTTAATTGAATATATTAAAATTTATTCTATATTCTTTTTAACATCATGATAATAGTATTTGTGAACTAGCCTCAACAACTAATCACCTATATATCAACAACTAATCATATATATACAGAAATATATGTAACATATTTATAATATATGTAAATTTTAATATATAAAATTATATATATATAATAAATTAAAATAATTTTAACAACATCACAACATTTTCACCATTATTAACCACAGCTTATAAGCTAGTTTCTATGGCACGGATGTGTGCTCAGTCGCTTCCGTCATGTCTGACTCTTGGGGACGCTATGGACTGTAGCCCATCAAGCTCCTCTGTCCACGGGATTCTCCAGTGATACTGGAGTGGGTTGCCATGCCCGCCTCCAGGGGATCTTCCCTACCCAGGGATTGAACCAGAGCCTCCTGTGTCTCCCTCATTGCAGGCAGATTCTTTATCACTGAGCCACCTAGGAAGCCTGGTTTCTGTGGAAAGTATATTATGATTCCTAACTGAGAACAGTTAAAACCGGACATGGAACAATGAAAAGGACTGGTTCAAAATTAAGAAGGGAATATGTCAAGGCTATATATTTTCACCTTGCTTATTTAGCTTATATGCAGAGCACATCATGTGAAATGTCTGAACCAGAGCCTCCTGTGTCTCCCTCATTGCAGGCAGATTCTTTATTACTGAGCCACCTAGGAAGCCTGGTTTCTGTGGAAAGTATATTATGATTCCTAACTGAGAACAGTTAAAACCGGACATGGAACAATGAAAAGGACTGGTTCAAAATTAAGAAGGGAGTATGTCAAGGCTATATATTTTCACCTTGCTTATTTAGCTTATATGCAGAGCACATCATGTGAAATGTCGAGCTGGATGAATGACATGCTAGAATCAAGATTGCTGGGAGAAATATCAACAACTTCAGATATGCAGATGATTCCACTCATGGCCGAGAGCAAAGAGGAACTTGATGAGCCTCTTGATGAAGGTGAAAGAGAGTGAAAAAGCTGCCTTAAAACTCAACATACAAAAAACTAAGATCATGGCAATCTGGTCCCATCACTTCATGATGAGTAGATGGGGAAAAATGCAAACAGCGGCAGATTTTATTTTCTTGGACTCCAAAATCACTGTGGAGGGTAACTGCAGCTATGAAATTAAAAGACGCTTGCTCCTTGGAAGGAAAGCTATGACAAACCTAGAGAGCTACTAAAAAGCAGAAACATCACTTTACTGGCAGAGGTCCATATAGTCAAAAACTATGTTTTTTTTCCAGTAGTCATTTATGGTTGTGAGAGTTGGACCATAAGAAAGGTTGAGCAGCAAGGAATTGATGCTTTTGAATTGTGCTGGAGAAGATCTTGAGAGTCCTTTGCAGAACAAGTACACAAACCAGTCAATCCTTAAGGAAATAAACCCTGATGATTCATTGGAGGGACTGATTTTGAAGCTGAAGCTCCAATCCTTTGACAACCTGATGCGAAGAGCCCACTCATTGGAAATACCCTGATGCTAGGAAAGCAAGAGGGCAGGAGAAGGGGGTGACAGCGGATGAGACGGTTGGATGGCATCACCGACTCAATGGACATGAGTTTGAGCAAACTTCAAGAGATATTGAAGGACAGGGAGGCCTGGCATGGTGCAGTGCATTGGGTCACAAAGAGCTGGACACAGCTTAGCGATTGAACAGCAACAGCTGAGACTGTAAACCTATTTTATCCAATGAAGCATTGGGAATGAGAATCCCATGGGTTGCTTTGGCAGTAGGAAAGGGATTCCAAAATGAGCTCCTCGAGATGATATCTTTAGGTAAACAGCGATTGGCCAGTATAGTATTTGGGCTTCAAGAAATTAATATAGCTTATTCATTAATTCCACTTGTTAATAGGAAAATAAATCTCTAAATGAGGTATTCATAAATACTAAAATGAATTTATACCTCATGCTGTTCTCTGGCTACCTGAAACCATGCTGATGGGACCCAGGCTATTCTAGACACTGCCTCACATTCAAAATATTTACTCCTTGTCCATCTTATTAAAATACAAGGTATCCTTCTTTTACAGAAGATGCTTTAGGATAGTATTTTGAGAAGAGACTGGTAAAATAAATTCAAAAAATATTTGAATGTCACTAGGTATAACTTTTTTTTTCAGTTATTTGTATTAGTTGGAGGATAATTACTTTACAATATTGTAGTGGTTTGTGCCATACATTGACATGAATCAGCCATGGATTTACATGTGTTCCCCATCCTGAACCCCCTCCCACCTCCTTCCCCGTCCCATCCCCAATATTCCATATATTTTAGGCTCTGTCTGCATTAAATTTTTTTCACAGTAGTCCTATTTGTAGAGGGATTACTAAAATTATATCATTAATATATGTGGCTTAGTTATGCACAGGGTGTATCTGATCTGAAAGTAGTATAGGGTTATGCCTTATAAAATAAAGAATAAAAAATAATTCAACACTAATTATTATTTTAATGATGATAGAAATCTCTATGACTTGAAATGTAATGCCTTTAGTGACAGAATAGCATTGTAGTTTGGTTGTAAGATAAGAATTCAACCAATCGTAATAATGATGGAAATATATTGCTTATGTATATTTTCTAAATAAGATGATAAAATTGATGAAAAATTAAAGATTATTTTATTTAGTATAGTATATTTATAGCATGTAATCATTATGGATTGCATATTTAACTCTTTTTGATGACTGTTCTGCGCACAGAATTTCATCATATCCTCCACTTTTAGATGAACAGTAGTATCTATTGCTTCATTTAACAATCATTTTGAGTTTATTCATGAATTAGCTAACTTAAAAATTGTGGATATATTTCTTGACATATAATTATTTAACATAAACTTTAAGAAATACTGTCTTAGGTAACACTGAGTTAAAAATAATGTTTTTTTGTTTTGTTTTGTTTTGTTTTGTTTTCATATACTATCAAGAAATAAGGGCTAATTTTGATAGTGCTTACTGGGCTTTTGGCAGTCTTGTGTGCTTTAACTTTATTATTGTGCGTAATCCTTACATCAATTCTGTGATAAATTATATCATTATCTCCATTTAGCAGGTAAGAAAACTGAGTAACCGGGTGTTTAAGAAACTTGACCAAGATTACTCAGCTAGTAAATGTAGAGACAGGAGTATGTAATATATTCCCCATATGAAAGACATTTTCCAGTTTTCAGGTATAGGAAAATATTCAGAATACTTTGAAGTCATCTACCTTAAAAAGATAGTCTATCTCAAGGGATGTTTTGCTTAAATACCTAAACACAGAGAAAACAAATTTGCAAAGACAGTGTTTTTGATAGGTTACGTGGTGAATTAAGATGTCAGTGGAGCAAATAAGAAAAATATAGTAATTTACTAAGAATCACATTGCTGAATAGCTTCAAGAATGGGGGAATGTGATTCATGTTGAGGTTTGACAGAAAACAGAAAATTTCTGTAAAACAATTATCCTTCAATAAAAGATAAATTAATAAAAAAAAAGAATGGGGGAATGATATAATTTGACTAACGGGTAGAGAACAGTGGCTTGTCAGGCAACAATGGTAACTTGTGGAAACTCAGAGAAGAATTAATGATAGCATCACCAAATTAGTGGCAAGTGGTAGGAGAAAAATTAGGAGGTATTAATTAGACAGAATCCATATGTGGTTTGTGGAAAGAGAGGGAGTGAATAGCGAGTGAATGACAGACTCTAGACTGGGCAGTAGGGTAGTTGCTGTTGGTAATGACTCATTTAGACAAACTGATGGGAAAACCATGAGCACTAGCAAATTTGGGTTGATTTCAGATAAAGGCACACTGTTTAGAGCTATACTGTAGGGGATTTTGTATATGTGAAGGTATGGAGATAGGTTTGATTTTGCCATGAATACCATACTATAATTCAGTGTTGAATTAAATCAAAATTTTAAAAAATCTGAATCAAATCAAAGTATTATATAAGTATGTATAATTTTATGAAATATTGTATGATTTATACAACAAAATGATAGCTTGTTGGTTATGCAGTTCAAAGATAAGCCTACTTTTTAAATATTTTTTCAAATGAATGTATGGTGCGTGGCATTTTTTAAAACAAAAATACTTCCATCTATGTAACTGCATTAGTCATATTTGTAGAAAATAATCATGCAAATAAATTAATATATTAGAAAATAAATAGAGATTAGAATTAGAAAATAAAGCATTTTCTCCTGCTGTGTTATTCACTGATTACTTGCTGCTAATAAGAATTTTCCCCACTATTGAATCAGCCTGATTGTGTTTATACAAATGAATACATCTGTGTCCTTTCCACCTAAAAAATGAGTAAAAATCTCTGAGATGACAAACCTGCTATTTTCACTAAAGTAAAATTTCTTCTCATGGTTTTAAAATTATGTGATTTTCTGATATGTATGCAACACATGTAGAAACATCAGTTGTGGTCTGCATTTTACTTTGGTCTATATTTGTATTTACCGATAGCTTAAGAAAGTATTGAAACTTATACATATCTGGTAGTTGTCCCTTGATAACTGTGAGCAGAATAAGTTGTAAAAAGGAAGGGAAACTAATAGTTTATGATGAAATCTTTTATTCTATTATTGGGTGGGTCTTAGATTATTTATCATGAGAAATGTTTAACCCTTTCCAGAAGCCTGAAGCAGTTCATAGGTTATTTTTAGTGAAGTCCTATAATATGTATCTAAATTAATTTTATTCAAAATATATTTATTCAACACCTATGTTATAACCAGTTTTTACCAGGACATTAAAATATCCTTGAAAAAGAGTGTTTCCCTTCCTCTGAGATAAATTTTCAATACATTTTTTTTAAAGAAATAAAATTCTGGCTTAATAATCAGAATTATAGTTTATGAGGTTAGCCAAAGAATTTGGGTACACAAAGACCTCTAGGTAATATTTGCTCCCCTGAGGCTTTTTATGAGACAACTCTACAAAATAAATGTATTTTTATTGCACATTCAATGCCTGAAATAGACAACATAAAATAAAGTGTGCATTATTTACCACAAATTTGTTATTAGAAAATGGGGAAGCTGATTACTGTTACTATACAAATATGACCTTAATGAAGCTAGCATTAAATAAAATATCCAATTAGTTGAATTTCATTAGCTTAGCCAAAAATTCTCTTGAGTGCTATAGAAAATGGTGCAAAATACTGTAGACCTTTGAATGATGTATTATGTTCTGTTGTAGATTTAAAATTTTAGTGGTGAAAGAGGGAGAGTGTAATCTGATTTGTGTGTTTGGTCAGATCACTCTATTGATCTTGTACATGATAGCATTCTACTTGGCAGATGAAATTGAAAATGAATGTCCAAAAATGATGCATTTTATTTTCAGTACAAGTAGTCATTAAAGCTAGAAGTCAGAATGCCAGCAGCTACTCTATCCTAATAGCTGTACTGCAAATATTGAAAGGTAATTTCACATTACCAAATTCTGCATTGTGTCCAAAACAAAGTGTTTGATTTACGAATGTTCGTACTATAATACAAATAGACATATTTCTCTACTGATATATGGAATTTATCATGCTTTGTCCAGAATAGTAAGCTTATTTAAAGGTATATTCACTTTTTAATTTTAACTCATAAAGCCAGGGAACAATATTTATGTAAAGTACTGTAATTGTGCCCAAACAGCTTAGCTACACCACACTATACATTCTACTTTTTCATTTTTATAATTTGTCTTGACCACAAAGTCAGACTTTATACTTGTCCTTTATAACTTTTCTGAATTTCTTGTCAATAATAGTTTTATTCATAATTAGGGGGAAAGTTACATCCCTAAGACACGTAACTATAGCATATCTAATTGTTACTGTATTTTAAGTTTTATCTTTCTTAACAATTTCTTGCATCCATGACAGAAGGGGAAAAATCATAATAATCATTTTGAGTATGATTACCAAATATCCTTATCAAAGATATTTTCCATTTTCAGGTGAGGGAAAGCACACAGGATATTTTTGAAGTCAGATTTGATATCAATTTTTGACAATTGACAATAATTTGAAAGGGATTTTAGTGTTCCAGTTAGAGAAGTAGCATACTTTGATAAGTGGAACATACAACTAGGTATATTTTTGTATTTATCATTTAGTTATAGTACTATTCCCTTTTAAGAAACATCTGAAAAAGGTATTTTACCTGTACCTTCATATTTTTGTGATCATAAAGGGGCTCAATCAAGATATAATATAGCTGCAGACTAGTCTACTTAATTAACCTTACTCAAAAAGAGTTCTGGTCTTTACCCTCATTTTCTGGGAGATAAAATCTAATCTCTTGGAGTATCCTACCTGATTAAATGACTCTTTGCCAGGGTGCCTTGGGACACACCTGATAGTCTATACTGACAATAATTTATGGTGGGAGGTTTGAAGAAGAAGGTATCAGCTACAGCTCTGGAGAGGCTAGAGGTCATAGTTTCCACTCACCAGTTTTCATTCACTCTCTTAGTTTCCACTCACCAGTTTTCATTCAGTCTCTTTGTTTCCACTCACCAGTTTTCATTCACTCTTTTACTAAAGGTACTAAGTTTTTAGTCAAGGGATATTTGCTTTAGGATTTTTCTATTCTATTGACTCTAACTCTTGGATATATGCTTAAGTAAAAAGTAAGTTGGACATATTGTGAATAGTATGCTTCCATTTATCTAAGGAAGAATGGATTATACACACATGAATGTGTGCATATATTTTATATTAAAAAGTACATAAACATGAAATAAACTAATAATATAGTATGGTTGCCTATGTATACATATATAGAGAGAGACAGGGTAGAGAGCATATGAAGAAAAGTTACAGTTCTCTGTTTTGTACAATTAGCTTTGGATGTATAGATATGTTTTTATTATAAAAAAAAGTTATATTTAAAGAGCAAATCTGAAAATAAGAAAGTAAGGTAAAACAAATAAATATATTTATATCAAGCCATTTGCATAGCCCATATAGAACAAATATATTAATTGATTTTAAAATATAGTCATCTGAGTGATGGAATATGTCTTAAAGAGAAAAAGAACCACAAGGAAAAAAATTAAAAAATCACTATTCAATTGTTGATAATACTATTGGTATTTTAATTCTGAAATGGCCTGCAAGATAAAGCCATTATTAATTATGAGTTTTAAGATTAAGAAAGTAATATAAAATCAAAGAAGTAAAAATGCAGACTCTTACATATGATCTGGAAATATCAAGGAACGGATAACTTATTTCTTATTTATATGCATGTGTATGTATACTTTATGGTTTTATCATTTGAAAAGGAAAAGATATAATAACCAATGAATATCACTACTGACAGATTATGGTCTCCATGGCATTTTCACTAATATGAAAGAAATAACTGATTCCAATTCTGTGACAAGGAATACACAAGTATTTTGTCATACCAGGAAAGGAGGAAACTTTTAAAGATTAGAGGTCATGTTAAGAAGATGTAGAAGCTGTCCTGAATTTGCTCCCATTGGCCAAAGATAGGATAATTTTGAGCATCAGTAAGCATGATAATTGTGAAATGTTGAAACATATTAAATAATTTGAACCCAGAATATTGTGTTACTCAAAAATGTATAGTAATATCACATAGGTCACCTTTGAATGATTCTGGAAAGCAACTCCATTTTCTGAATATTGTCAAATGAAGAGAAATAAACTTTTAATCTGTCTGCCAGGGACAAACTCTGCCTCAGAGTGGCAAATGAATTTTAAGGGTAAAGTGCTCTGTGTTGTATTCCATCAAAATGTGAAGAAGGGCTGGTAGAATCTCAACATTTTGCTATTTATAATGAAATAATGGAATTGGGTAAGTTTATCATTCATTATGGAATAGAAAAAATAATGATTATCATTTCTGTGTTTCCTAATGGAAGACTACAGCACCTATGAAGTCTTCTTGTAAAAAACAAAATAGACAGAAAAAATAGTATCAGACTAAGATTCTAGAATTAACATTGAGTTTAAGGAATATACAGGTGACATAGCAATATCTTCAATGACTCTGCATGGAGATACTAAGCAAAATCATAAAATAAGATGAAATACCCAGTTTCTTTAAAAAATTGTGAAGTAATCAATATAAAGATAGGGACAATTATAAATTAATAGAATTTCAAATAAATGCAAATAGCAAGTTACCAGCTTTTCCTGTGTGGTTCCTAATCAAAACAAATCATAAAAGTAATTATAAGGCATAAGAAAATTGGGGAAATGCAAACACTGACAGGTTATTTTGATATTAGAATTATTGTTAATTTTTTAGGGGTGACCATAGTTTGGGGCATGTATATATTTTATTAAAGAACTTCTTTCTTAAAAATAAACTACTAACCAATAGTAAACACTAACTGATGCATAGTTTTGACAGCTTCCAAAGTGAAGCCTCATATTTAGGCAAATTTGTAGCTTAAATTGGAAATCAGTTTTATTAACCAAACTTTTTCATTGTGTTCTACTGAAATAGTAATTTCCAGATATATGTTAGATGGTGACTTTGTATATATATATATATATATATATATATATATATATATATATATATATATATATATATATATATGCATACATACATGCATACGAGAATGAATGGACGGATTGATGGACGGATGGTTGGATGAATGGATTGGAGGGAGAGAGCGTATGACAGATGAGGTGGAGGAAAGGAGGGCAGGGGAAAGGAGAGAAGGGAAAAGGAAAGGAAATAAATGGAGGAGAGGAAGGGGAGGAGAGGAAAGAGCGTATGCACCATGTGAATGCAAAAGCCTAAACACTGTCTCAATCTTACTAGTCATCACAAGATATTTTCCCATTTAACTGTGATTTACTTCCTCAGCCCCTTATTTCCTTTTCAGTATTTCAACAAGCATAATCCCAAAGGGGAAACTGCAAAAACTTACATATCTAGTAAAATTGTTCTTGCATTATTGTCTAGGTTAAATGATTTTAGCTGCTTTATGAATAATTATTTATGTATATAAGTTTATTTGATAGGCAAATAGAATGATCTTTACTGAAGCTGAAAAATGCACAGATGAGTAGCAATTTACCATAGAAATTAAAAAAAAAAAACTTTTATGGAGATATTATTTATTGAATGATAGGAAGTACTGGCAAAATATTACTTATATAAAATATATTCAAAACCAGTTAGAGCTAGGCAGTTTAATTTAGTGAGAACATAGCTGGCGTGTGCTCTGAGGGGGTTCCCTGGAGTCATTAAATGAGGTAACCTAACTTCATTACTATCTAAAAAGCAATGAAGAATTATCATTATCTCTTCTATATTTGGTTATTATGTATGTACTATATTATTTGGAACCAAAAGTTCAACCAATAATTACTTAAGTAAAATGAGTTAGGCAACATTTATTTGGTTATTTTGTTCAGCTAAATATTAAATATGGCAGGAAATTGTGCCTTGTTTATTATATGTGTTTAGTCAGTCAATCTGACTCTTTGTGGTCTGTGGACTGTAGCTCATCAGACTCCTCTGTCCATGGAATTTTCCAGGCAAGAACACTGGAGTGGGGTGCTATTTCCTACTCCAGGGGATCTTTCCAACCCAGGGGTCAAACCCAGGTCATTTGCATCTCCTGCACTGGCAGGCAGGCAAATTCTTTACTATTAGTGCCACCTGGGAAGCCCTGGTTATCATATAGCTATTGGCAAAAGAATTATGCAAAATAAATTGGTCCTGAAAAAATGACACTTGAAAATTATTTAATTAACAACAATGAAAGGAGTGTTCATTACTTAGCTATATTAAAAATCACTGTAGGAATTGTGATGATTTGGTTCAATAAAAGATATAAGGTTCAAGAATAAAACCTTATTTTTGTTCTTCAGCTACTCAGCATGTGTCTCAACTTAAAAAAAATGTATATGGCTGTAGACTCCTATAATCTTCCTTAAAAAAATAAAACAATAAGTCCAATTTCAATTGGAATAACATTTGTTTATTTTTTACTGCTGCCTTCTAAAAATGCGTTAGAACACATTATTTCTTTCAATTAAAATGAATTGTAGTTTGAGAGTTTTTGGCATCTTCATGAAACCTCATAGCTAACTGTTCATGTGGAGTAAAAGCCATAGGTCAATTTATTATTTCTTTTATAATTCTTAGTGCCATTTTCTCTGAAGACAACTTAATTGTACCTCAGTGAGTTAACTCTGTTATCCATCCTTTATATAATGTAAATGAATGTGCATAATTTTCCCTTTTTCAAATATAAAGGGTGTTCAAACTGTTTATAATTAGAGTCATGTATCAAGATTCAGTCATTTTTACTTTGTATAACATTTGCAGGATTAAATGTGGAATCTATGCAACTTAATATTTATCTTTGTTTTGTTGTGGAAAATAGCAGTTTTTAAGGTTTATAGGAGTTAGTACTCCAAACTCGATTCCTTTGCAAAATTAACAGTAACTCTTACTGAAAAACATAATACCTTAATTTTTTGTTGAATATTCATGACAAAACATTACTTATGGACTGCATAAGCTGTAATTTAAACTGGCCACACTTAAAATATTGAAGTATGCTTGTAAGATCAGTTTGGGAAAGTATAGGAACACTTTTTAAATTTTATACTAGTAGTATCCCTTTTGAAGTATAGATTTTTATTTACAGGAAATCTCCTACATTACTTCTCCCCTTCTCTTTCTCTCTCTCTCACACACACTCACAGGTCCTTTTTTGATGCCAAGTGTAAATCTCTTCCACTTTTTTATGTGTTTATTATTGATGGCACTAGGTCTTCATTGCTGTGTGGCCTTTTCCCTAGTTGTGGCGAGGGGGGCGGGTTCCTCTAGTTGCAGGCTTCTCATTGTGATGGCTTCTTCGGTTGCAGAGTAGGGGCACGGGCTCTAGGGTGCATGGGTTTCAGTAGTTGTAGGCCTGATCTCAGCAGTTGAGGCTCCTGGCGTCTCGAGCACAGACTCAAGGTTCTGGCAAAAGGGGTCAGTTGCTCTGTGGTATGTGGGATCTTCCTGGATCAGGGATTGAACCTAGGTCTCCTGCACTGGTGGGTGGATTCTTCACACTGAGCCATCAGTGATGCCTTTCACCTTTTTAAACAATGGGAAGTCTGTAAATTTAGAAAAGGGATGCATTATTGTATACTTTTTAAAGTAGAGACAGACAACATTGGGTTTTATTAATCTTCTCTTATCTCTGCATGTCTATCTTTCAGTTCAGTTCAGTTGTTTAGTCATGTCCAACTCTTTGCAACCCAATGGACTGCAGCATGCCAGGCTTCCTTGTCCATTACCAACTCCTGGTGCTTACTCAAACTCATGTCCATTGAGTTGATGATGCCATCCAACCTTCTCATCTTCTGTTGTCCCCTTCTCCTCCCACCTTCAATTTTTCCCATCATCAGAGTCTTTTCCAATGAGTCAGTTCTTCACAGTAGGTGGCCAAAGTAGTGGAGTTTCAATTTGAGCATCAGTTCTTCCAATGAATATTCAGGACTGATTTCATTTAGGATGGACTGGTTGGATCTCCTCGCAGTCCAGGGGACTCTCAAGAGTCTTCTCCAACACCACAGTTCCAAAAGCATCAATTCTTCAGTGCTTAGCTTCCTTTATAGTCCAACTATCACATCTATACATGACTACTGTAAAAACTATGGCTTTGACTAGATGGACCTTTGTTGGCAAAATAATGTCTCTGCTTTTTAATATACTGTCTAGGTTGGTCATAGCTTTTCTTCCAAGGAGTAAGCATCTTTTAATTTCATGGATGCAGTCACCATCTGCAGTGATTTTGGAACCCAAAAAAATAAAGTCTGTCTCTATCCACCTACATTAAAATAGATCTGTTTTTATAGATTCCCTAGTGGTTCCCAGTCTAGATTTTTTAAATAAATGGATCATACAATTTAGGTTTTTCAATCATGTTTTATATTTTGTTCTTTTAGTGTTGCAAAATCAAATTTTGCTTGCTAGTTTAGTTTTCCTTTTTTTAGGCTTCATGAATTTTAAAGCATCATTAAGCCTGGAAAAGAAGTAAGATATTTATCAATTTATAGGGAGCTTCTTAGTATTTAGGATTTTCAAGGGTTTGGTTTGCCTTTCAATCCTATAGAGTATTACTATATAGTTCTAATTATGAAATAAATCTTGTTATAGTTTTTAGAGCCTTTCTCAGCCTCAATAGTTCCCCCCTCACCCCCATTGGCCTGAGGACATAGCTTAATAAAATGGTACTTTCTCTCTATTTAGCTATTTAAACATATTTAAACTTTTCCAAGGAAACTTCCAAGGTAGTAAGTTGAGTCAGTATGCAGTTGAGAGATCTTTCAGACTGTTTTTTTGTATCTCTTTGTTTTATGAACATTTTCACATTTGGTTGTCTTATGCCGTCTGGAAGATCACCCAACCTCAGAGTATTTTCTTAAAACTTTTTCTGAACTTCTTCTACCTTTATTATGATAACTGTGAAGTCTTTTCTCTGAATCTTTCCCAGTTGATTGATGTGGTCAGTGCTGACTCTGTGTGAGCCACTTTGATTCCTCTGCCTGGGACTGTATTCATAATTTTTTATACTTTTTCATTTCTTATTGATTCTCCTGCTAAGAACTCCTCTTTTCTTCCTAGGATATTGAGATTCCACATTGCACATTCAGTTCTTTTAGCTTTTAAGGTTCTTGCTGAATTCTTCATTCTACAGTAGGACTGGGAGAAACCAACAGAGCAGAGAAGATCCCATATTCTAAGACTCTCTCAAAAGGAAACCAAAACTAAAGTAAAAATCAATAAACACATGAACTCCATTAAACTGCATGTATCCAAGTATATAATGTTGAAAGAATGATGCTATAAATTTTGTGATATGGAATGTTGGAGACATAAATGTTTGTAAATATCACCTAGTCCAACACTTCATTTTGCAGGAGAAACTGAGATAAATGTGACGAGCAATGTGCTAAAATTGATCTGAAGCAAGAAGGTAAGTAAGGTAGCAAAGTCCAAGGAAACAGATCACAATCTCTCTTTTCCAAACTTGAAAACTTTTACACTTCAAAAGGAACTTCTTGAGTCTTTGATATGTGTTAATTGGTTGACTTATCCAGTTATTCAACAAATGTATATCAAATGCCTACTACATGTCTGACTGTAATCTTTGCAACGAGTATACAATGATGAATGAGACATGCTCCTGTCATTTATTGAATTACAGTAAAAAGTGGAGTGCATATAAAAGATAAAACACAAAGTTGTGCATGCATTAATTCAAGAATGATAAATCTATTGTTTGAATATTAGTGTCAGTCAATGTCTTTGTTGATAAACTTAATAATAAAGCAATATTTTAGTAGTCATCATGTTTTAAACTTTAGATTTCTTTTGGTAGATATCAGAATTTCTTGTGAAATAGATAAAAGAAACATTCTTTAATGAGCTTGGATTTTTTATTTTAACTTTGTAAAATATTCAGCACACATTTAAAAGCATTATATATTTTTTCACATTCATAAACTATATGGAAATCCTTAGGATATCTGATTAAAGCAATATATAGTAAGAATTATTAATTAATGTATTCTAGTACATCTTTTTTATTCATAGAATGTGTAAAAAGGTTTGAAGAGATTTGAGAATAGCCTGGTGGCTCAGATGGTATAGAATCTGCCTGCAATGCTGGAGACCTGAGTTCAATCCCTGGGTTGGGAAGATCCCCTGGAGAAGGGAACAGCTACCCACTCCAGAATTCTTGCCTGGAGAATTCCATGGACAGAGGAGCCTAGCAGGCTACAGGCCATGAGGTTGCAAACAGTCGGACATGACGGACCGACTTTCACTTCTTTTTTACTCTAAGTAATTTAACTACTTTTCCTTACATGCACTGAAACAGTAGAAAGTATCTTAGTAAATGTCCACCTCACACCTTTCTGGATTAACTAATGTTCTTTGTCCTACTATAAATTATATACACTGATGTCTAGGACAACATAAATATTTAGCATTAGGAAATTTCTCTCACATATACTTTGATTATTTTCAGGTGAAAAGCATGTTGTTTTCAAACCCTAACTTGGGTTCCTGGATGCTATACCAACATGTGTGTGTTTGGAGAAAGGGCTTCCCACTTTCAGAAAGCAATTTCTTGAAACTAGCAAGGTATCTGCAAATTCAAATCATTTATGACACTGTCTCTTTGGAGTAAGCACCTGATTTCACAGGTTTATGGTACAGTCCCACAAGATTGTTCACACATACATATGTAAATTGACATAAATAAAATATTGAAGTATGTATGTAGTGTGATTTTGCTTGGCAAACTTTATTCCTTATATACACTGTGTGTTAAATTTACTTAACAGGCAATGACTATATTTCTTTCATTTCTGTTTAAGTCCATTATTTTGTTGAGGGACAATAGCAAAGTCTGTGTTGCTATTGTTAAGAGCAAGAAACTTGGCTTTTTTCCCCTATAATTTCTGAAAGCTTAAATAGTTTTTGAAATTCACTATCACTCTCCTTGTAATAATTGTGATTTTAACAAAGCAAAAGTAAAGGGTAAAAATTATACTGTTGTCTCTACTTTTACTAGAAAGATCAATCTCATTGTGTTGATTGATTTTTTTTGTGGAAAGCAGGCTAATTTTGTGTTAACTATTGCTGAATGTAGCTAGAAAAAATAATATTCTCATCAAAAACTAAAACCCAGAAAGAGAGTCAGTGTGCCACAAATATTGGTTTTTTATGTTCCTAGTTTTGGATAATGTTTACAGTTACCAAAAAAAAATTATATATATATATATACTTTACTTTAGATATATCTTTATATATATATATATCTTCTTTATAGTCAAACTGCACTTCTGAAGGGAGAAATTTCTGATATTTTTCCTTCTAATTGTCCCTTTTTTATAGTATAGGTTTACATATTTATGTTTCAAAAAGAGAGGAAAATGATGTGAGCAAAATAAAAGAGCCATGATCCCTGATTATCATTAACTCTGAAAAATATAAAAGATTAATGATGATTGATGAAAGTGAGGGCAGACTAATACTGTTATAATATCCTCTGTTTCAGTATTATATTTAACAGATAAACTCAGGAAATTAAAAGTATAATTATTGTATATCCCTCCTTGAAATGTGTTAACCATAGGTTAGAAAAAAGGTGAAAATAATTAGACATTAAAAAATTCTAACTTCTTAATAATGTTAAACTAACTTTATTAAGTGCACCTACTACAGATCAAATGGTGTTCTGGATACTGAAAATGCAAAGGAATAAATGTTATGGACTCTCAATAAGCTTCCAAATTAACTAGGGAGAGAGACCTGTAATGGTGAGTCTTCCTTCTACAAATAGAAGAGAGTGGTTTCTAAACTGAGCTATGGATGATGAATCAGAATATCCACAGACCATGGAGAAGGGGTGGAACAATAAAACAAGGTAACAGCAGTGAAGTGTAAGTATTCTAATCCAAAGCAATCATGAGCTAATCCAACGAGGCAAAAGAAAGAATGCCACATTAGAAGAAATAAAACAATTACAGTGATTGTGTGTGCATGAGGTGATAGTGTGTATGTGTGTATGCATGCATTTATGCACACATAGGTGCACACATCCTCCTTATTTATATTGGAGGTCTCACAGAATGGACAGTTTTAGGAGTAATCTGTTTGGAAAGAACCTTTGTTTCATTCTTTTCATAAAATGAGTAAATGCCTGCTTTCTATTCAAGAGTGTTGGTTCAGTCAGACTAATGACACAGAGCATTTCCAGCTTTCCTTCTTCCAAATCTGTGTATAAACAGACTGAACCAAGATACTGAGGACTCTTCTAATCCTTGTTAATGAGGTACGCCTTTGCTCTGAAGGCAGAGACGTGTTATTGAAAAGTTGTATCCAGGCCTCCTTGTCCCTCACCGTCTCCCAAAGTTTGCCCAAGTTCATGTCCATTAAATCAGTGATGCCACCCAACCATCTCATCCTCTGTTGCCCACTTCTCCTTCTGTCTTCAATCTTTCCCAGCATCAGGGTTTTTCCAATGAGTTAGCTCTTCGCATCAGGTAGCCAAGTATTGGAGCTTCAGATTCAGTATCAGACCTTGCAGTGAATATTCAGGGTTGATTTCCTTTATCATTGGTTTGTCTCCTTGCTCTCCAAGGGACTGTCAAGAGTCTTCAACACCACAGTTCAAAGCATCAATTCTTCAGCACTCAGCCTTCTTTACGGTCCAACTCTCACACCTGTACATGAATACTGGAAAGACCATAGCTTTGACTATATGGACCTTTGTCAGCAAAGTGATTGATGTCTTTGCTTTTTGATACACTGTTTAGGTTTGTCACAGCTTTCTTTCCAAAAAGCAATTGTCTTCTAATTTCTTGGCTGCAGGCATCATCTGCAGTGATTTTAGAGCCCAAGAAGGAGAAATTTGTTACTGCTTCCACTTTTCCCCCTTCTGTTTGCTATGAAGTGTTGGGACTGGATGCCAGGTTCTTAGGGTTTTTTGGTTTTTAAAATATTGAGTCTTAAACCGACTTCTTCACTCTCCTCTTTCACCCTCATCAAGAGGCTCTTTAGCTCCTCCTCACTTTCTGCCATTACAGGGTTATAAGCAGAGAAATAATCAGAGCACAGTGTTTTGTGGGTTTTTTGTTTGTTTGTTTTTTTAAATCACTATAAATACTAGATGAGAAGAGTAAGATTAAAAGCAGAAAATAAATAAGGAGACTGACAAAGGAGAAAAATACATAAAGTGTTTTAAGAGAAATTTTATTCAGAGTAGTAAGAAATATAAAAGACATCTTTGACATCTGGGACCTGACAACTGGGTCTTGTTCTTCTATTGATCATAAGCAATTCCATAGAATATCAACATCAGTGAAGTCATTCTGATGGAAATTGTTCAAAATGAAAACAAGACCACTTTGCACTCAGGTCTGAACACAGACAATGGACATTGTCCAAACCATAAAAATGACCAAATATTTCCCTATCCTGACTAAAAGGAATGACTACTGCCTCTTTAGCAACTATGGTTTTACTCTCACATTAGTCTTCCATCTTCCTAAATAAAAGGATACACAATCACAGAATAACCTCCACCTAGTAATGGTAAAACCAATCCAATCCAAGCGCAAGGCCCCACCACTTAAACTCTCCCTAAAATTGCAGACACAAGTCTAAAACCTGTTATGAGGCATTTCTAATACCCTCTTGCTCGCATGCCCAACAATTGCTCCTATGCTGTGTATGTGTCTTTCCTTATTATAATGCAAGTATGTTCCTAGCAGTCTTTGCTAGAGGCAATGATGAAATAAGGTAGCTGAAAATGTTCAATAAGTTGTTTGGTTTATAAATTAAGGTTTAATACATGAAAAAATATCTCATTTTAACTTTCTTAGAGTGAAAGTAAAGGGAAGACTTATGACATGGAGATTAGAGAGGAAATTCTTTGTATGAATAATTAGTCTCTTTCCCTCTCTCTCTACCGGTCCTGGAAGAATGCATCTTCAAATTTCTTTTACATGAATTATATCTCAAAATGGTAGATATTTTATTAAAAAGCAAAAATGATTTTATTATGTTAATCACCATACATATTATAGCACTTTTAGTTTATAAGTATTTTTTAATTATCTTACTCATTAGGCTCTTTCAAGAATGTCTCCTGAAAGAATTATTTTTTCTTTCAACATATTTGTTACATATATTGTAAGTCCTGTTAAATTCCCATAGTAGTAATGAGACAGACAATTTTAAAAAATTGTTCTTTGTTTATTCTTTAATATCAATAATTTTTGTGCCTTAAATAGTAACAGAGATACATCTTTCTACCAAATTGTGATTGAGATTGGGTAATTGGTATGAAACATAATTTTAATTTTTTTCATATTTAGTAGCTACAAATGCATTTCACTCACTGATAGTTAATACTGAATAAGTTTTGCAGTTCATCATACATAAATAACCATAATACATTTTGAAATACAAAGAGAAAAGTTTTTATAGTTTTTAATTAGTTATGAAGCTATAAATGTATCTGTTGATATTCTTATACCTCAAAAAAAACCCTATGCTTTGTTGTTTATTTTGTTGAATTCCTATAACTAAATATTCACTGTTTTATGTATATTCCTATTTAGCAAAGTTTATGGATATTGTGTCACATGAAACAGAATAAGTATTTTATAACAGTTTTATATAAAAGAGTATCTCAAAATATTTGTCATAAAAACATAACTGCTATGAAGAATAATCATAGGAATATTTTTGAATTTATCATTTGCAATGCTTATCTAATCCTGTGATTATTTTATTGTATTTTGAATTGGCTGACCTTTGATTTACCAGATGCATTTATTGGTCATAATATGCAAGAGCATTTATGTATTAGTCAGAGTTCTTCAGAGAAACAGAATCAATAGGAAGTGTGTATGTATACATAAAGACATTTTAAGGAACTGGTTCACAGGAATATGGAGACTGTCAAATGCAAAATTGTCAGGGGTAAGGGTACAGACTGGAGACCATCAGAAGGGTAGATGTTGCAGCTCAAGTCTGAAGGCAGTCTGGAGGTGGAATTGCCTCTTTTTCAAAGCACCCCATTCTTTTCAGCTGATTGAATGAGACCTATCCACATTATAAAGGGTGATCTGCTTTACTCAAAGTCAAAACTTCGCAGCAACATCTAGACTGGTGTTTAAAATACATGAGTATTGTAGCCTAAGTTGACAGATGAAACTAGTCCTTTGCAATTGTGATATCATATATATAACATGTCGAATACTTATTTCTCAAACTGTAAGTGAAGTTGCAGTTTAAGTTGCAGTGTATTTCTCATCCTTTCTCATAGAACTTTACTAGCATTAGAAAAGAAAGGAATATTATCTTCTGTCTTGAGACAAACACTGAGTTAATTACTCTAGAGTCGTACTATGAGTTTCTTGTGAGAAGGGTGTGATAGCATCGATAATATGTTTTTACCATGAATATTTGCTAGTTGAGCTGGTAGTGGGACTATGTATGTTAAGTAGGTGGGTGTTTAAAAAAATCCTGAGACATTTCATCTATAAATATCTGATTATAGGCCAAATAATTAAAGATTAAGTGGTTCACAACCTAACACTTGTTTTCTTGAATGAATGAAAACTTTTAATTAAAAAAAAAAAATTGGGGAAAATAAAAACTTTTCTTCATGAAGATCTATTATAGCAAAAACACAAATACTTATTTTCTAATAGCTATATATTTATAAAATATACCACTAATATTGGGGGAAAGTAAACATCCTGAATCTTTGAATGTATTGTTCTTTCATGGGTCATCAACTATTTGATGAAATTAAGACTTGATCTCTTCTTCCTCCTTCCTTCTTTTTTTCTTCTTTTCTTTCTCCCTCCCTCTTGTCCTTCCTTATTCCTTTGTCTTTTTTGCAAGAACTGTGCATTAATTTTCATTTAAATACATATAGAAAGGTAAGTTTAAAAAGAATGTTCAAATTTTTATGAGGATTTTTTTTTTCATTACACTTATGCATTTGTAGGGAGAATATCTAATACTTACTTTTAACAAGGTTTTATGGTATTCATAACTGAGTGAAATATTTAAGCACTTTAATTGTTTCAGGGGCATGATCCCCTTTATGAGCAATACATTTTATTTTCTCCTAAATGCTTATGATCCAAAGGATAAAACTATTTAATTGTTTAAATTTTTACGTGACTTTGAATTTAGCATGTAATTAGTTAGAAATAGCTCTGATTGCTATGACACATGCAATTAATAGCATACCATACATGTAATGAAAGTTCCAATCCTGCTAACTTTAACTCAGGCAGTAGCTACTCCTTTTTTGCTGATGTTGGTAAGTCCAATACAGAAAATAGCACAACAGAAACTTCAAATACAAGGAAATGGCACTTTCATAACTCATAATACATATAATGGGAAGTTTGCACATATGTAACAAAAAGCAGAAAATTTAGCTAATAAATCTATAAGACATTGTATTCTTTTATTTCAGTTTCTTTTTTTTTTTTTTCTGTACACAGACATTATTCTACATTTCAAGATCTTAGATAGTTAATGGATATTGAGAGTTGAAAAAAAAAATCTGCAGAAGATTTTATCCAAAACACTCAAAAACACATACAAAGTGAGAAAGGGACCATAGCTCATTAAAATTGCTTATTAAAAAAGCTTTTACTGTTTTGCCCAGAAGCATTGGTGCTATGAAAATATTATGCTAAGAATTCCTCAAATCTTTCAATGTTCCAGTGGATCCAAACATGTGTGTGGATGCTTTCTGATAGTTTCATAGTTTAGATTGGCATTGTGTATATATGTTAATGTCTGTGGATATAAAAAAGTAACAGAAACAGCAAAAAATTATTTTCAGCCATATAAAAAACTTGATGTAAAATAGTGAAGAAAGATATACAATTTTATTCTTACAAGTCTCTATTTCTAGATAGACGAATAATACCAAATCGTACCTTGAGGACCACATAAGCATCAAGAATATTTTAATTTCTAAAGTTGTGTAGAAAATTTTGTTTTGTTTTGATGCATATTTTTACTTTTTTCTGGATTTTTTTTTTCTGGAGTCAAGGTTTTCATGTATATCAAATATCACATATATCAAATATTCTTGATGTGTCCAAGAATCATAGTTCTGACTGTATTCTTAAGGAGAGGTCAAGTCTCACTCAAAAAGTGGTCAGAAATCAGTTGGTGTTTTCTGCAGACTGTCTGATTTTTATTTTTTTGAGACAGAAAATTGCTGACACTTCTATCATTTCTACAAAAATATAGAAGCCTCAGTAGTAACTTAAATCATCTCAGATGTGTAATATAACATTATTTCACCAAGATAATGACATCTTCTGAAATTCAATTCTTAAAATCTAGGCTTTGAATAAAAACAAATCTCTTTAATAGGAAGCAATGCTGTTTCCTTCCTTCCTTCCTACTTTCCTTCCTACTTTCCCTCCTTCATTTTTTGATGCATAATTAAAGTAGATCAATTTGTCACTTAGTAAATATATAAAAGTCATCACCATATTGCTTTACCATATTGCTAAAAAATATGATAACAGACTCAATAAAATATGTTCAGACAATAGGACAAGAGAAACTATGTTAAATATCATTAGTTTTTCAAAATCTGAAGAACACAAGACATTACAGTGAAACATCATACTAAGAATTTGATGCTGTAGACTGAGCTCCTAACTTTCTTTTGGTGATAAATACTAAATCTTGACAGAAACTTTGCTCATACACCTTCATAAGAAGTTGAATATAAGGAGTGTGCAACATGAAAAATATATAATAAATTATAATAAGATAGAATTCCAAACAGTCAAGGAACATGTGCCATTCTAAAATGATCTATATAGTTTAAATAGGGTTTAACTCCCTCCTTTTATTTATGACAAAATATTCACAAAAGATATTTACAAACAATTCAGAATCCAAAACTTAGTTAATTAGAACCAAATTCCATGGTGGAACTAGAGGAAGAATGGCATTTATTTTATTTGTGATCATGTGGAAGAACAGACATGAAATATAGTTAAGACTCTTTAGCAGTATCACTAAATAGAAGACTGGAGATGGTATGATCATTAAATTTTGGATTAAAATGTGGACAATATTTTTCCCCCAGCTTTTTATTGCTGGGACACTATACCTTGTTATGAAGCATGTTTGTTTTGTTTTTATATTTCCTTATAGACACTTTTCTGATTTCCCCACAAAGGCATTATAAATTCAATAGTTTTCCTTTGTGTTCCTCTCTGCTCTTAAGTCTCTATTTAGTCTTAACAATAGAAGTTAGTAGACGGTGTAGAGAACCAGAAAGTTGAAAAAAATCAAATAAGCAAGCTTGGAGCAAATAGCATCCATCCTCTCAGAGGTTATTCTAAGGAACATTCTGACTCTCCGAGTTGTACTCTCTCTATGTGCAGGAAATAATAATAAGAGAAAGGTCTACATTTGCCAAGTTTTGCATTATTTGGTAGGCAGTGTTTCCTACACTGTGTCTGCCAAGGCCACTTGAAATTTTATTCCTTCTTATGGATTAGGTGTTTGTTGCTCCCCCCCAAACCCCTTATTTCATGTGTTGAAGACTTTATCCCCAGTATGACTATATTTGGAGATGGAATCTCTCTAAGTGAGTAATTAAGATTGTTTGTTGTTCAGTCACTAAGTCCTGTCCAACTCCCTGTGACCCCATAGACTGCAGCAGCATCCCTTTTCTTCACTATCTCCCAGAGTTTGCTCAAATGCATGTCCATTGAGTCAGTGATGCTATTGAACCATCTCATCCTCTGCCACCCTCTCCTCCTTTTGCCTTCAATTAACTGTTCCCAGCATCAGGGTCTTTTCCAATGAGTCAGCTTTTCCATCAGGTGGCCAAAGGATTGGAGCTTCAGCTTGAGCATCAGTCTTACCAATGAATATTCAGGGTTAATTTCCTTTCAGATTGACTGGTTTGATCTCCTTGATGTCCAAGGCACTCTCAAGAGTCTTCTCTGCACCACAATTTGAAAGCATCAATTCTTCAGTGCTCTGCCTTCTTCATGGTTCAACTCTCACATCCATACACGACTACTGGAAAAACGATAGCTTTGAGTATATAGAGCATTATCGGCAAAATGATGTCTCTGCTTTTTAATACGGTGTCCAGTTTTTTCATTAATTCCTTCCAAGGAGCAAACGTCTTTTAATGTTATGGCTGCAGTGACCATCAGCAATGATCTTGGAGTCCAAGAAAATAAAATCTGTCACTGCTTCCACTGTTTCCCTCTCTATTTGCCATGAAGTAATGGAACCAGATGCCATGATCTTAGTTTTTTTAATTGAGTTTTAAGCCAGATTTTCACTCTCTTCTTTCACCTTCATCTAGAGGCTGTTCAGTTCCTCCTAACTTTCTGCTGTTAGAGTGGTATCACCTGAATAGCTGAGGTTGTTGATATTTCTCTTGGCAGTCTTGATTCCAGCTTGGGATTCATCCAGCCCAGCATTTTGCATGATGTACTCTGTATGTAAGTTAAATAAACAGGGTGCCAATATACAGCCTTGTCATATTCCTTTTCCAATTTTGAATCTGTCATTTGTTCCTTGTAAGATTCTAACTGTTGCTTCTTGACCCGCATATAGGTTTCTCAGGGAACAGGTAAGGTGATCTGGTATTCCCATCTCTTTAAGTTTGTTGTGATCCATACAGACAAAGGCTTTAGCATAGTCAATGAAGCAGAAGTAAATGTTTTTTTCTGGAGTTTCCTTGCTTTCTCCATCATCCAATGAATGTAATTTGATCTCTGTTTCCTCCGCCTTTTCTCAATTCAGCTTGTACATCCAGAAGTCCTGGATTAATGTACTGCTAAATCCTAGATTGGAGGATTTTGAACAAATAAGCTTGCACTGATTTTCCTAACTTTTGTTACTACCAAGGCAGCCCTTCTCTATCCAATCATTTACAATTCTGTTTCTACTTCTTCAGTTGTCCAGATATGTACTGCCCGCTCTGTACACTTACTGCCACTATGAACTTTTATATTAAAAAGGGGAAATATAAAAGCTGGGGACTAACTCTGGTGATATAGCAAAAAATTATTGCTCCACAGAGATGAGTAAGGGCAACAATGACCAAAGATAAGAAATAGTAGAGCCCTTTTATTCTGAGGGGCAGTAGGCAATAGAGAGGCCTGAAGGAGGGCTAAAATCTCCTTTATATGTACATGTATGAATCCTACCATATGCAATTTTTTTTACTCTTTTTTTTTTAATGTTTTCTCCCCTCCTGTGATATGAAGGCATCTAATAGCAGAGTTCAGTACCCCTTCTATCTTATGAACAAGGAAGCCCTGAAGAAAGCAAATCTATTTTAATTCTGAATATCTGGTGCTATTCAAAACATCAGTGGACTTTGATAGTTTTTATTTTGAGGCACTCTGAATTGACCCAATTCTGTCACTAGGCTGTTATTCATTTCATATGTTTGCTGTATTTTTGCAATTTTACATACTTTGAGATTGTCTCAAAGTTTTCTTTGGTTCTTTGGTTCTTTAGCATGCTTATTATATTACAAATTTAAACTATTATCATCTAAACTAAAATGTTCACTCAGTTCCTCTTTAACTGATCTTGGAGAAGCACAAAACAAAGACACTGATAATTTTCAGAGATATTTATTTCCTTTGAAATGTAATGAATAGCTGAATGACAAATGAAAGAGAAGATACATATTGTGTATGTTTTATGAAGTGGAAAATTACAATAGAAATCTCTAATTTAGTTCTGTTTTAACTCTTACTTGGCAGCAGCCACTCCCCTACTTGTCTATATGTGGTTATATAGGTGACAAGTGCCTGGACATTATAAATCTTTGATATAAATGATCACATTAAGTTGGTTTGCATGCTTACTTTAAAAATTCAAGCTATTTTTCACAGTTAAAAAGCAAAAGAAAAGAATGACTGACAAATCTAGCCTGTCTCAGGAGTAAAATAAATCGGTTTGGTTGAGAAAACTACAAGCCCTTTTTTCAGAACCAAAAGAGTCTGATAAACTTAGGATTTAGGCAAGTAGAGAGTGCACTATTGTAACTCTGCAAGGGGATAAATCTGCAAGATAAGCATCCTTCAATGTTAACTTTGAATCTTACTTCACAGCTTCATGTTATTCCATGTATCTGTTTGAGACAAATATGATCAATGATCTATATCTTATCAGTTATGTCCGACCCTTTACAACCCCATGGACTGTAGCCCACCAGGCTCCTCGGTCCATGGGATTCTCCAGGCAAGAGTACTGGAGTGGGTTGCCATTCCCTTCTCCAGGGGATCTTCTCTACACGGGGATCACACCTGCATCTTCTCCATTGCAGGTAGATTCTTTACCATCTGAGCCACAAGAAAGTGATCAAATCAATTTTACATTTATTTAGTAATTTTCATTGTGATTTTTTTTTATTATATTATCCTATAAATTAGGCATATTTTTTGGGCAGATTGGTGAATAAAATGCAATTTAGTTAAAATGTGCATTCTGATATTATCCTTCAGTTTGTTTTTCAAGTCACTTTTATCAAAGAAAATAGTACAGCTAACGAAATAAAACAATGGGAATCTATGCTGCATAGATTCAAGTCACCATCAACCCAGAATTATGAGTCTGAAAGGACTGTGAATTCAGTCCTTACATATGCCACGCTGTTTTATGTGGTGATTGAACAAGTGAAGCATATTTCCTGAACTAAATATATTTACCTCATCCCCTGAGAAATTACACCATTCTGAATCCAGGTTTATACCACATTTTAGGAAAGGGTACCTATGGGTTAATCTTGTTGTGAATAGCATTTTCTCAAACATACCTCCTGAAGATGCTGTCCAGAATTGTGCCATTTCCTAGACCTGAGATGTCTGCATATAGCTTTGTATAGTTGTTCATGCCATTCTTTATTAAAAATTGCAGTTTTATTTTTTTTCCAAGTGTGTCATAGAGGACAAGTGACTAACCCTTCTGTTCTACCCTCTTAAATTCAGGTGGGTGCACATCCTATTTTCCACTGTTTCTTCTTTGCTGAAGATTTATAATCCTGCTCTGGGCTTTCAATATTTTTATCACATGTTTTTTGCAAACAGTTGATACATAAAAATAAGCAATCAAGAACCTATTTGCAGGGCAGCAATAGAGACCCAGATATAGAGAACAGACTTAGGGACATGGGTCGGGGGAGGGGAGGAAGGAGAGAGTGGGATGAATGGAGAGAGTAGCATGGAAGCATATACACTACCGTATGTAAAACAGATAGCCAATGGAAACTTTCTATATGACTCAGGGAACTCACACCAGGTCTCTGTAACAACCTAGAGGGGTGGAAATGGTAGGAGGTGCAAGGGAGATTCATGAGGGAGAGGATATGTGTATACCTATGACTAATTCATGTTAACAGATGACAGAAAACAAAACAATATTGTAAAGCAATCATTCTTCAATTAAAAATAAATCCATTTTTTAAAGAAAAAAATAGGCGTCCTATGCAATTATTAAAGACAGTTCTTGCTAGTTTCCTATGTGTCTTTTAATTGTCAGTCATTTGGGTTCTTAAGAATATTTCAGGTTCTTTTCTTTAGGGAATCTCGCCACATTTTTAATTGTGATGAAGCAGTGACCATATATGCCATTTTTGACAGCTGAGATACAGTTGGCATTGTCAATGCCACAACTAACATATATTTTGGCCTTCTGAAAGCACACAGAGCTATCACGAATATTAAATAGGATTTTGCCTCGATTATAACATAATTTTCAATTCAAAGCAAAAGGAAAAGCAATTTGAAGTCAATAGTCATGTGTGTTGATGAATTCAACAAAAGTATTTTATAAGAAAAGAGAAAATCAGTTCTATCAATGTGAAAAAAAATCAAAATATCTTGAGTTCCATGGCATTTTAGACTATGAACAATAATGTGATTTAATAACTTTTGAATATTCTAGGTATCAGACATTTTTGTACAACAATACTGACTATAATAAACTACAAATGGACTTAGACTGTACACAAATATCCTATTTTCTTACTCTAAAGGAGTAAGAATGAATTTTTAAACAGTTCTCTAGTTCTTTGCCTTGGGCTTTCTTCTGAAAGAAAGCTAAGCAGACATTTCCTGAAGAGGCCTAGAGTGAAGTGGAAGAATGGAAGCGACACTGAATAAAGCTAATGCAAACAAAACTTTGATTCACTATTTAAAGCTTCATGGAAACTAACCTTTTAAACTTGTATTTTGTGACAAATGACCTTTAAGACTAAGTGGAAAAAACTGTTGTTAGATTCATTGTAGCTTGCTACTGGTGGTGGGTGTTGAATTTTTTTTTCTTGACTTATCTTTAGAAATGCTTCTGTGTTCCAACAAATGGTGATGATTAAATAGCATATAAAAGAAAATAAAACCTTGACCAGAAGAAAATTTCCTGTCTATGCACATCTTAATTTAAGCAGAAAATTGAAGGAATTTTCCAGTGATGCATTAACAAGCTTATGTCCTACAACATTCAGAAGCAGTGGCTCATTCTTGCCATTTCTGTTGTTTAGCATAGAAGTTAAAGGGGCAAGAGCTGAATTCTGAGATTATATGTGCCTCTGTTTCAACGTGTGGCCTTGAAAAATCTAATTAGCCTTCCTAAATATTTTTTTGTATTCTTGAAATTGCAGCTAAGACTTAGCATTCCTTAGGGCCTCATTGAGAATCAAATGAGGCAGTATTTGTAAATCAATTATTTTGGTACCTGGTTTATGCTCAGAACTTCATGTATTTGAGCCATTATTATAGTATTATACAGAAAACTCATGTATATATTGTTTTATAGTTTAAAATTTTATAGTAACTTGTATTTTTGTAATTATTGTCTTGTTTTTATGTTTCTGTATCTTCTCCTTTACGTATATTGTGAGCATTTTCTCTGGATTGATATCCTTCAGAGTATACCAACATAACACACATAATATATATATGCATATATGTATTCAATTGTTGACAGCTATCATAACTTTGATAATACTGAAAATCATTGTTATTAAACAATTCAGTTAATCACTACAAAAAACATGAATTTTCCAGTGCTCTTATTGATAAATTTCTTTGTATTTTTTCCCATAGCCAGGTTATTCATTAGAAGATGAGCTCTTGATGTCTGTTTCCCATTTTGTGTGGTTAGTAATTTTTCAGAAGTTTTTCTCTCCTGCCATTTCCCTCTTTTTTTCTAGAAACTAACTTTATTTCCATAGATCTATTTTATTTTCCTTCTTTACTGACATCCTGGGATGATTATACCATTGCTACTCTTTACTCTGTGCTTAAACTCAATGACTCACTCCCACAGAAATAGAAACTATTTTAGAAGAAAAATTATATGAAGTGCATTGCCACATTATATAGTTTATTTTATTTGGATTCAACTGTTTTGAAGTGAAGCACCTGTATAGTGTAATTTATTAAACTTTGGAATTTCAAAGAAATATACATAAAGTTTTTAGCTCTCCATTGTCAAATATTCATCCATGGTCATAACAACATTTATATGGGATTATCAAAATTTTTATATTTTAATCATATCATATATTTTCTGGAGACTGCTACATAAAGCAATATATAAATGTGTATATGTGCATGTATAGTATGAATCTATATATATGTATGTATATGTACACTTTATAGCCAAAATAATGTTTGATTTAATATTCTTGAAAGTCTTAAGAGTTTAAGCAATCAAGTTTGAGTAGGCCATACTAGACACTCATGGCTATATTTAGGGATTGGCAGACATAAAATTTCTGAAGAAAATTATTTAATTTAATAATGAAAGTGAGTGCTACTCATATTGTGAATCACAGAACAATGATAAGAATTACTGTCAGTTTCTACTTTAATATCTCTGCTTTACTAGAAATATGAAAAACAGTGGACCCTGGCAAAGCATGCAAGGAGGTAAGGGGACTAATTATAGTAATTGTTGGGAAGGACCTTCAGGTATTGTAGCTCAAGGATAACAAGAGAGGAAATTAACCCAAGAGAGCACAAACATGTATCGTGGGGACTGCAGGAAGAGAAGACCAGAAGAACTGAAAATCCAAAATGTTAAAATTAGCAAGCAAAACCTGAAGATTCATGGAAGAAAGTTTATATATCACATATAAATATTGAATGGAGGAGCAAAGTAAGTCTAATAACACAGATGTTGCATAATTTTGAAAATGTAGTTCTTAATATTGAGGTATTTGTTTATGTCCTGTATCTATGATCCCCACTGGTCAGGGGGAATTTTTAATTAAAGATACTAATTCCAGCTGAAAGAAACATAAAAATATTTGTATATTCTTCCGCATAAAGAAAGTTAAAGCTTCTTCCTCTGTTTCACATGTTTCTAGAGGGACAAAGATCATGGATTATAAATCAACAACCATAGCACACAAGATGCATTTCCTATGGGCTTGTCCATAACCGGAAGACTATTCTAGATAAGACTGTGAAGTAGAGTTAGAATAAGATCTGAATTATACACTTGGTGAGAAACAGGAAGGAATACAGAAATCTTCAATAGAGATCCTGTATTTCCCACATACAAATCTACTGAAAAGTCAGAATAGCTTAAGGCTATTTTATCACCAAAGCTATTTGTTTCTTCAAGAGTTATTTGAACTGCAGAGGATATGTAACTCCAAAGTTCATTAGAAAGTTTGGACTCAAAAGAAAGGAGAAAATGTAAGATTGTGTCAAGGTTACAGATAACACAGCTTTTATTTATAAAGCATATTTAATATTATATGGGGCCTAAGAGAGAAAATATTAGCAAGAATATGTACAGAATATTAATGGTACCTTTTAAGTGAATGTCACTATGATTTTTAAATATTCTAAAATATTGCTTCTTTTTGAAATACTTTTAGGAAAAAAATTTAAAGATTAAAAAATTGACACTTTCTTAAGTGTGATTTAATGATTATAGTAAACTATTATGCACATGTGGCAAAATTTGAATTAATAGAAGAACTTCTTGAAACTTTGCAGAGATTTTAAAGCTTATGATTACAACTTCACCCAGATTCTCTTAGTATCCACACTACTTGGAAACTTAATGAAAGTGAAAGTGAAATTCACTGTCGTGTCTGATTCTTTGCCACCCCATGGACTATAAGTCCATGGAATTCTCCAGGCCAGAATACTGGAGTGGGTAGTCATTCCCTTCTCCAGGGAATCTTCCCAACCCAGGAATTGAACCAGGGTCTCCTGCATTGCAGGCAGATTCTTTACCAGCTGAGATACCAAGCTTAATAGAAATCCAAATTTTTTGAGCTTCTCCCCAAATTTAGTGATTCAGATACTGTAGAGGTAGATCTCAACAGTCTGTTTTATCAAGCTGTCCAGGTCATTCTTACAAATACTAAATATGTATACCTGCTAATCTATTACTATTGGACTTGAATTAAGGTTGCCAGAAAAAATAATAACTGAGAACAATAGCAACAATAACAAAGGTCACTTAAATTTTTAGAACAACAAATAATGTTTAATATAAACCTGCCCCACAAAGCCATGGGTGATGATAGCTTGTACATGCTAGGTCACTTTAGTCGTGTCTGACTCTTTATGACTCTGTAGACCATAGCCTGCCCGGCTCCTCTGTCCTTCTGATTGTCCCAGCAAGAATATTGGAGTGGATTGCTATGCCCTCCTCCTGGGGATCTTCCCAACCCAGGGACTGAACCTGTATTTCCTGTGTCTCGTGCATCACAAGCAGGTTCCTTATGACTGAGCCACTGGAGAAGCCCTATGCTAGTACTAAAACTCAATAACTATTTATCTGAAATTCAGATTTAACTGAGTGTTTTGTGTTTTACTAGCAACCCTTACTTGAATGGAAAAGACTAGTGTTAGGTCGGTTAATATAAACCTCTTTTTGGAGCAAGGAAATATTCAGGTTTAAAAACATGTAATAAATGACTGTATTCCACAATTGGTTTATTTGGCTTACAGGGTGGTCTGTGTGTCCAAAAAATGCCTAATCTTGTTCAGTGCTTTTCTGCTACCTCTTCTTGTATGTACCCTAAACTCAGTGAAAGATTGTCTTGGTCTGATTGGTTGTTGTTGTTGTTTAGCTGCTAAGTTGTGTCCAGCTGTTTTGCGACCAAATGGACTATAGCTTGCCAGGCTTTTCTGTCCATGGGATTCTCCAGGAAGAATACTGAAATGAGTTGTCATGTTCTTCTCCAGGGGATCTTTCCAACCCAGGGATCGAACACAGGTCTCCTGCATTGCAGGTGGATTCTTCACCACTGAGCCACCAGGGACTGCCATTTAAAAAATGCCATCCATTTGGTGACTTAAAGCACGGATGTTGATTTCTTCACAGTTCTGGATAAAGTCTGTGATCAGGGTTCCAATATGGCCAGTTTGTGGTTTGAGATCTCCTCTTGATTGACACAAGGCCTTCTTCCAATGTTCTCACGTGGCAAAGAAAGAGAGAACAATCTTTCTAGGATCTCTTCTATAGGGACACTTATCCCATCATGAGAATCCCACCTTCATGATCTCCTCTAAACCTCTAAACATGGTTACATCATAAAAGCCCCATCTCCAAATACCATTTCAGTGAGGGTTAGGGCTTCAACATATGAATTGGGTCATCCCAGTGCACCAGTCCTGAGCACCCTGTCTCATGCATTGAACCTGGACTGGTGATCTAATTCACAAATGATAATATATGTTTCAATGCTATTTTCTCAAAGCGTCCCACCATCACCTTCTCCCACAGAGTTCAAAAGTCTGTTCTTTGCATCTGTGTCTCTTTTGCTGTCTCACATATAGGGTCACCGTTACCATCTTTCTAAATTCCATATATATGTGTTAATATACTGTATTGGTGTTTTTCTTCCTGACTTACTTCTCTCTGTGTAATAGGCTCCAGTTTCTTCCACCTCATTAGAACTAATTCAAATGCATTCTTTCTAATAGCTGAGTAATATTCCATTGTGTATATGTACCAGAGCTTTCTTATCCATTTGTCTGCAGATTGACATCTAGGTTGCTTCCATGTCCTGGCTATCGTAAACAGTGCTTCTAAGAACATTGGGGTACATGTGTCTCTTTCAACTCTGGTTTCCTTGGTGTGTATGTATGCCTAGCAGTGGGATTGCTAAACCATATCACAGCTTAAATTTTCCTTAGGAAACACATATAAGATTTTAATGCTTGACAATTAAAAAAAAAAAGATTTTAATGCTTGACAATTAATGAGTGTCTCTCAAGATGAGCTGTTTTACTTGACAATATTTCCATTAGTAAGAAGAAATGCCATTTTTTCCTGTTAGAATTTAAATAACTAATAAAATATAAAATAAAAATTAAAAAAATACAGTGATCCAAATAGGTATAGCTTTCTAGCCAGAGTCTTAGGTTTGTAGAAAGTAGAGTTCAGTGTATCACCCTCTATTTCCCTCATATTATTAACATTTTTAAAATCAATGGACACATTTGTTACAGTTGATAAGCCAATATTGATACATTATCATTAACTAAGGTCCCTGGATTATTAATGCTCATTGTTTGCAATTTGTATTCTGTGAATTTTGGCAAATGTATAATGCCACATATCCATCATTACACTACCACTGTAAACCCTATTGTGCTCAAGGATTCATTTCTAAACCAGATATGTTCAGTGATTGAAAAGTGAAGTCTTTACTGCAGATATCTAAAAAGAGTTATATGAATAAAGGAAACATCTTTAATTCTTATTCCCACAAAAGCAATTTCTAGAGTGGTACATTTGTTATTGCATTCTTATTTCCTTTTTTTTTTTTTCTATAAGTTCATGCCCCTAAATTATATAAACTTTAGAGATGAAATTTTTATCCCCCAAAATTCAACCTGAGCACCACCAAATCAAATAAAACACAGAACATCATAATTAGAAAGGATTGAAGGAAAAGCAGAATCTCCCTCTCTCAGTCTCTTGGCTGTACTAAGTGGCATAGAGAGAAATGGATGCTAACTTTCTAATAGCAAAGTGAGTCGTGCCAAGTCTCTTCAGCCGTGTCCGCCTCTTTGCAACCCTATGGACTGTAGCCTGCCCGGCTTCTCTGTCCATGGGATTCTTCAGGCGGGAATACTGGAGTGGGTTGCCATTTCCTTCTCCAACAGTGAATTAATCTTTTTTTTTTTTTTGTGGTGTTTGAGCACTAGCATCTGGTTTACATTTCAGCTAAATTTCATGTTAATAGTCTGTTCAAAGAAGTCACTTCAAAGATTTCTTTCTACAACTGTATTTGATACTGGTATTTGTTCTTAGTCTTTTGTGGGGTGCATTAATTGGATCGTTTTACATTAATTGAAATTCTTTGCCAGTTACTTTGGCAATTTGAAATGGAATTTCTATTTTTGCCTTGCATACAGGCTCAGTCTGGATCAGGGTAGATACCAGCAAACATAGAAATGCATTTTTCTCCTACCACTATTCAACATTTTTAACTTCATGGTCAATTATGTCAATCTGCATGCCTTTATAGATAATGGAAAATTTTAGTTATAAAACCTTTTTTTTTTTAATTTTTGTACCTTTATAGTTCTCCTGGCTAGAAAGCTATATCTATTTGGGTCACTTGTTTTTTTTTTTTTTTTACTGGTTATTTAAATTCTAACAGGAAAAAAATGGCATTTCTTCTTACTAATGAAAACATTGTCAAGTAGAACAGCTCATCTTGAGACACATTCATTAATTGTCAAGCATTGAAATCTGATATATATTTTCTAAGGAAAATGTAATCTGTGATATGGTTTATTAAAAAGTATTCTATTCTGTACATGGCTGATTCATGTCAATGTATGACAAAAACCACTACAATATTGTAAATAATTAGCCTCCAACTAGTAAAAATAAATGAAAAAAAAGTATTCTAGTTAAGCTACAGGATGATATTCAATAAACAATTTGTGGACATTCAATAAAGAAGTACATAGTAATAGAATGAAAAGAAAGAAAGTGAAGTCAGTCAGTTGTGTTCGACTCTTTGCGAACACATGGACTGTAGCCTATCAGGCTCCTCCATCCATGGGATTTTCCAGGTAAGAGTACTGGAGTGGGTTGCCATTTCCTTCACCAGGGTATCTTCCCAACCCAGGAATTGAATCTGGGTCTCCTGCATTGCAGGCAGACACTTTAGCATCTGAGCCACCAGGGAAGCAGTAATAGAATTTCAAATATTAAAAAGAATTAAAAATTCATTAGCATTGCTTTTAGGTGAGCACATTGTGAACTCTGAGAGTTCAAGATATTAGCACTGAAGGGAAATATTGTCAGGCGAGTATATTATCCTCGGTTCTATCTCATCTCAACAAAAATTTGACGTGACGGACGTTAGAACCCTCAGCATGTCATAGCTCTCAGACAGACCGTATTATAGCTCCGGGGTCTCGGAAAGACCATGTTATAGCTCTTAAACATAGCAGTGTTACAGCTCAATTTTATTTAGAAAATAGCAGGAAAATACATTCTTGAGGGGTGAGGGCATGCCGACCCAAAGACGTGAAGAGAAGAGAGAGAGGGAGAGAAAGAGAAACAAAGAGTGTGTGCGCCAGAGAGAGAGAGAGACCCCTGGCCCTTTGGCTCTTCTTTTTATATGTTTTTTCCTCCCCCTGGGCCTGCTTTATGTAAATTGGACTAGCCAGGAGTGCTGTTTGTTCTACCTGAGGTCCTCACTCTGGTCCTTGGACCTTCCTTTGTTCTATTTTCATGGGCCTTTCCCCTCCTTGTCTTTTAGCCACCACCATTCTGGACCCCTGTTTCCTATTCTAACTATCTAACATTATTATTTTTTGAGATGACATTTTCAAATCACATTAGGTTTTGCTAAGTAATATACAGCTAGTATTATAGAAGGTTTACTTGACAAATGAGGCTAACATTTGACAAAATTACCAACTAGGGAAGTTTATCAGCATCAGTTGGGTGTACTTCTAATTAGATTTTGCATCTATATTTACTTTGAGTTTCTCTTTTGCTTATCACCAATGTGCTCATTTCTTCTAATTTTAATCAACATATAATTCTTAGAACACACATATAATGCTTATAATACTCTTTTCTCAAATAACAGTTTTGTTGATACGATTAAGTCAGCAATCTTCTCTTTCAAAGCACAGAAATATATACTTTAAGTATCACAGTCTAATCCAGAAATCTGAACATCATGGCTATACAACTTTTAACTTTCACTCACCTTATTTATTTACTTTCAAATCTAGGATGTATTTGCTCATTTCAAATTCAAAAATTTTCATGCTTTCTTTGGAATATGACATACCACATTTATTTTTAGAACAGAAGAAGAAATGAGTCTATCCTTTTCTCTAAAACAGCATGTCCCTTGCATATTGAGTAGAATGTGGTCAAACATATGGAAACACTGCATGCGTTTTCATCTCTTTCCTGTTCACTGTTAACATAGTAAAGAGTCTGATTAAAATTCAAAAAAGAAATTGTGATTAGTACATAATTTACTAAACACATTTACTTTCCAACATTCCTTCCTCCCTCTCTTTAAGGAGACTTATTAACATTATGCAGCATCCATGGAGCATGCTGTTCTGAGTATTGCCAGGTTTGAATGTAAATAACACAGAATTCTGCTTTCTAACTGGATGTTGATGTCCTTAAGTCAATAAACTACCTAGGTAATGTGAAACATGGTTTAATCTTTCTTACAATTCTCCACAAAACCGAAGTATTTTCTGTATGCTTTGGAGGTAATTAATTCTGAAAAACATTGAATGAAAACGATGGGATAAGTTCAGAGTTTTAGGGACATCCTCAGACCCCCAGCCTAAAATCTATTTAATTACTTATGTATTGTTTTCATAAAGATAAAAGCACTTTCCCTAAAGCCTTAATATTTAAAATGAAGCAATACTAAATGAAACACTATAAACATAAGAGCAAAATTACTCTTAGACACAAAGACTTTCTACTAGCAGATAAAAAAGGTGAATACATACTCCCAATTCTCAGAAAACATGCAAACTTCTTAAAAGTAATTCACTCAGAAAATAAATAGGGACTTCCCTCATGGTTCAGTGGTTAAGACTTCTTCTGATGAGTGGAAAATGGGTGATCAAGTAGCATCTCTTTAGAACCAAAGCAACCAAAAACTTGGGTAGTTCCTATGGCAATATTAAAATGAAGTTACCAAGGGAAGTGCAAAAATCCAACAATTGGTTTCATTTTCATACTCTATCTAAAAGCTACGTGGGGTCACTTTGGGACTAAAACATATTTGTAATTTATGGCTTCTGGAGAGAAATTGAAATTATGAATTTCTATAATTAAACTGTTTTCTATGTACACACAGAATGTGAGAAGATAGTGTAACAATACAAAATGAAAAAAAAAAAAGAAAATGGCACCATGAGTTATATATTAATAACATATACAGTTATAAAAATCAATAAACTACAGATTCAAAAGAGGAAAATCAATATGAAATTTCTCAAATTTGCAGTAATTATAAGCATATAGCAATATTTCAATTTCTATGAATTAGTGGTGATATAGCCAAAGAGAATCAAAACCATGAATTTATGACTAATGTGTGTAAGATAAAGGGGCAAATATAAAACAATCATGGGCCTCATAGTAAAGCACAACCCCTTCTTGGGATAAAACACTGAACAATAAGTAGAATCTGAATTCTAGTGGATTGAAAAATCACGGAATGACTTTAGGGGTGAAAAAAAGTGAATCTAGCTACTATCCTACTAGGTGGGACAGATAAATTGGTATGTTTCCCTCCCATTCCATTCAGAGGAAAATGTTTGATAGCTTGGTATATGTGTGTTTACTTCTCCCTGCTGTAGTCCACATTTTACCAATAACTCATCCAAGACATATAAAACACACTCACGATTGTTTGCATAGTTATTGACTATATTCCCCATACTGTACATTTCATACCATGTGACTCATTTATTTTGTAATTGCAAAAGTTTGTATCTCTTAATCTCCCTCACCTATTTATTTTTTTCACCACTCCCATCCTTTCTGACAACCACCTGCCTGTTCTCTGTATCTATAATTCTGTTTCTCTTTTGTTATGTTCATTCATTTGTTTTACATTTAGATTCTATGTGTAAGTGAAGTCATACAATATTTGTCTTTCTCTGATTTGTTTCACATAGCATAATTCTCTCTAGATCCATACTTGTTGATCCAGAATGTTGATGAATGGCAGAATTTCATTCTTTTTCTGGCTAATATTCCATAGTGTATATGACATCTTTATCCATCCATCTTGATGGACACTTAGATTACTTCCATGTCTTGGCTATTATAGATAATGCTGCAATGAACCTTTAAATTCTAGTTAGTGTCTTAATTTTCTTCATATAAATACCCAGAAGTGGAATTGCTGGATCATATGGTAGTTCTATTTTTAATATTTTGAGAAATCTCTGTATATTTTTCCATAATGGCTGTACCAGTTTACACTCCCACCAATAGAACAAGAGTTTCCTTTTCTCAATACTTATTATTTGTGGTCTTCTGATATGTGGGGTTGCATTTTCTTGAATAGTGATACTGAGCATCTTTGCATGTGCCTGTTGACCATCTGCTTGCCTTCCTTGGAAAAATGTCTATTCAGATTCTTTGCCCATTTTTTAAATTTGGTTGATTTTTTTTTTTTTTTTGATGTTGAGTTATATGAGTTCTTTGTATGTTTTGGATATTAACCCCAAATTGGAGATATAATTTGCAACTAAATTCTACAATTCAGTAAGTGATCGTTTTGCTTTATTGATAATTTTTTTTGCTGTTCCAAAGCTTTTTAGTTTGAAGTTGTCCTATTTGTTTATGTTGTTTTTGTTTCCCCTTGATTAAGGATACATATCCACAAAAAATTGCAAAGACCAGCATCAAATAGTTTCCTACTCATGTTTTCTTCTTGAAGTTTTATGGTTTCAGGTCTGACATTTCTGTTCTAATGGATTTTGAATTTATTTTTGTCCATGGCATAAGCACTGGTTCAGTTTGATTCATCTGCATGTAGCTGTTCATTTTTCCAAGCACCATTTATTGAAGAAGATATCTTTTCCTCAATATATATTTTTGCCTCCTTTGTCATAGAATAATTTCCCATATCATAAATTGAGCTCTCCATTCTATTCTGTTAATCCATGTATCTGTTTTGATGTCAGTACCAAACTGTTTTGATTATTATAGATATGTAGTATAGTTTAAAATCAAAGAACATGATATATTCAGCTTTGTTCTTCTTTCTCAGGATTGTTTTGGCTATTTGGGATCTTCTGTGTTTTCATGCATATTTTAGAATTATTTGTTTTACTTCTGTGGAGAAAGCCATTGGAACTTTCAAATAATGTTAATCAAGAATTGGAGAAATGCATTAATATCAGTACTAATAAAAAAAAGATAATTCCTAGTTAGAATCAGTGGTCAAATAGAGCAATGCTATATGTCATAAAGATAGATGCAATTTTTCCTACTTGAAGAAGAGGAAAGTTGTTCTTCATTTACAGTTGCCATTTGGAAAATGGGCAACAAACTTTTAATAAATCTTTTTTTGCTGTTGTTGTTTAAAAGTAAAAAGAATGCTTGAACTACTGCACAATTGCACTCATCCCACATGCTAGTAAAGTAATGCTCAAAATTCTCCAAGCCAGGCTTCAGCAATACGTGAACTGTGAACTTCCATATGTTCAAGTTGGTTTTAGAAAAAAAAAGGCAGAGGAACCAGAGATCAAATTGCCAATATCCACTGGATCATCGAAAAAGCAAGAGAGTTCCAGAAAAACATCTATTTCAGCTTTATTGACTACACCAAAGCCTTTGACTGTGTGGCTCACAATAAATGGTGGAAAATTCTGAAAGAGATGGGAATACCAGACCACCTGACCTGCCTCTTGAGAAACCTGTATGCAGGTCAGGAAGCAAAAGTTAGAACTGGACAGGGAACAACAGACCTGTTCCAAATAGGAAAAGGAGTATGTCAATGCTGTATATGGTCACCCTGCTTATTTAACTTATATGCAGTGTACATCATGAGAAATGTTGGGCTGGAAGAAGCACAAGCTGGAATCAAGATTGCTGGGAGAAATATCAATAACCTCAGATATGCAGATGACACCACGCTTATGGCAGAAAGTGAAGAACTAAAGAGCCTCTTGATGAAAGTGAAAGAGGAGAGTGAAAAATTTGGCTTAAAGCTCAACATTCAGAAAACTAAGATCATGGCATCCTCCCATCACTTCATGGCAAACAGATGGGGAAACAGTGGAAACAGTGGCTGACTTTAATTTTTGGGCTCCACAATCACTGCAGATGGTGATTGCAGCCATATTAAAAGATGTTTACTTCTTGGAAGGAAAGTTATGACCAACCTAGACAGTATATCAAAAAGCAGAGACATTAATTTGCCAACAAAGATCCATTTAGTCAAGGCAATGGTTTTTCCAGTGGTCATGTATGGATGTGAGAGTTGGACTATAAAGAAAGCTGATCGCCGAAGAATTGATGCTTTGGAGCTGTGGTGTTGGAGAAGACTCTTAAGAGTCCCTTGGACTGCAAGGAGATCCAACCAGTCCATCCTAAATGAGATCAGTCCTGGGTGTTCATTGGACGGACTGATGTTGAAGCAGAAACTCCAGTACTTTGGCCACCTGATGCAAAGAGCTGACTCATTGGAAATGACCCTGATGCTGGGAAAATTTGAGGGCAGGAGTAGAAAGGAAAGACAGAGGATGAAATGGTTGGATGGCATCACCAACTCAATGGACATGGCTTTGGGTAGACTCCGGCAGTTGGTGATGGATCAAGAGGCCTGTCATGCTGCGGTTTCATGAGGTCTCAAAGAGTCAGACACAACTTAGTGACTGAAATGAACTGAACTGAACCGTTAAATAAGCTATTTTTTTTTAATCTATCTTGACATGTATATCCAGAGTTAGAAATCTGATAAGCCTGTCTTCTTAGAATGTCATTAAATTTATTTGAGTCGTTATGCTACATTTTTGACAGTAAATTTTAAGAAGAATGTAGACAATCGAATGCATTCATATAGTATCAAGGGTGATAATGCAACTCAAAAGCATACCTTATTAATAAAAATATACTCTTGGGGAAAGAAAGTCATCACTGGAATACTCTAATATTGAGGAATGTCAAGTAAAATTATTACTTGTTTTCCCTTACCAAGGATAAAAATTAGAAAAAAAAAAAAAAGTTGAATGTAGAAACAAATTTTCACTCAACATCAAAAATAGTTCTCTGGTACAGTTATGAGGGGCTTTTCTGACAGCTCAGTTGGTGAAGAATCCACCTGCAATGCAGGAGACCCTGGTTCAGTTCCTGGGTTGGGAAGATCCTCTGGAGAAGGATAGGCTACCCACTCCAATATTCTTGGGCTTCCCATGTGGCTCAGCTGGTAAAGAATCTGCCTGCAATGTGGGAGACCTGGGTTCAACCCCTGGGTTGGGAAGATCCCTTGAAGAAGGGAAAGGATACCCACTCTAGTATTCTGGCCTGGAGAATTTCATGGACTGTATAGACCATGGGGTTACAAAGAGTCAGAAACACCTGAGCAAACTTATTTTAAAGAAAAGTGCAGCTGTGTGAATGGGGAATTTGCTAAGTAGAAGATACTGAAGAGTAGTTTTTAAAACCATTCTACAATTAAATAGAGAAAATAGAAGGTTGTGGAAGATAATATGCATTTTCCCTTCTTGTCTTAAAATTTTAGGATTCTGTGCTAATCTGATAAAGTAGACCAGAAGATGCTGAAAGATTTAGGTCAGGACCTTACATTGGGGAGGTAAACTCTGATGAAGTATAATATAAAGTCTTTACTGAAAACAGTAACTTGTGTCTGAGAATAAATGAATTACTATAACTTCTGAGAAGGAAAATTTGTTATACTAAATCAAATTTTTAATAGGCATGAAAGACTATATGCTGAGGGAAAAATCACTTCACTGTAAAGAATGTTATTAAATTCAGTAGATAAGAAGATATTAAAATCACATGGTGGAGAGTTCAGACAAAACATGGTCCACTGGAGAAGAGAATGGCAAACCATTTCAGTATTCCTGCCTTGAGAACCCCGTGAACAGTATGAAAAGGCAAAAAGATAGGACACTGAAAGAGGAACTCCCCAGGTCAGTAGGTGCCCAATATGTTACTGGAGAAGAGTGGAGAAATACCACAGAAAGAATGAAGAGACAGAGCCAAAGCAAAAATGACACCCAGTTGTGGTTGTGACTGTTGATAGATATAAAGTCTCATGCTGTAAAGAACAATATTGCATAGGAACCTGGAATGTCAGGTCCATGAATCAAGGCAAATTGGAAGTGGTCAAACAGGAGATGGCAAGAGTGAACATCAACATCTTAGGAATCAGTGAACTAAAATGGACCAGAATGGGCGAATTTAATTCAGAAGACCATTATGTCTACTACTGTGGGCAAGAATCCCTTAGAAGAAATGGAGTAGCCCTCATAGTCAACAAAAGAGTCCAAAATGCAATACTTGGGTGCAATATCAAAAATGACAGAATGATCTCTGTTCATTTCCAAGATAAACCATTCAATATCAGAGTAATCCAAGTCAATATCCCAACCACTAAAGCCAAAGATTCTGAAGTTGAATGGTTCTATGATGACATACAAGACCTTCTAGAACTAACACCCAAAAAAGATTCCCTTACCATCATAGGCAACATGAATGCAAAAGCAGGAAGTCAAGAAATATCTGGAGTAACAGGCAAATTTGGCCTTGGAGTACAAAATGAAGCAGGGCAAATACCAACAGAGTTTTGTCAAGAGAACCACTGGTCATAGGAAATACTTCCAACAACACAAGAGAGGGCTCTACACACGCACGTCACTAGATGGTCAATACTGAAATCAGATTGATTATATTCTTTGCAGCCAAAGATGGATAATCTCTATACAGTCAGCAAAGATGAGACCAGGAACTGACTGTGGCTCAGATCATGAACTACTATTACCAAATTCAGATTTAAATTGAAGAAAGTAGGGAAAACTACTGGACCATTCACATATGAGTTAAATCAAATCCCTAACGATTATACAGTGGAAGTGACAAATAGATTCAGGGATCAGATTTGATAGACAGTGTCTGAAGAACTATGGGTAGAGGTTTGTGACATTGTACAGGAGGCAATGATAAAGACCATCCCAAGAAAAAAGAAATGCAGAAGTGAAAATGGTTGTCTGAGAAGGCCTTACAAATAGCTGAGAAAAGAAAAGAAGCTAAAGGCAAAGGAGAAAAGGAAAGATATACCCATCTGAATGAAGAGTTCCAAAGAATAGCAAGGAGAGATAAGAAAACCTTCCTCAGTGATCAATGCAAAGAAATAAAGGGAATCAATAGAATGGGAAAGACTAGAGATCTCTCCAAGAAAATTAGAGATATCAAGGGAACATTTCATGCAGATGGGCACATTAAAGGACAGAAATAGTATGGACCTAACAGAAGCAGAAGATATTAAGAGGTGACAACTCAAGTCTACTTTTGTGTCTTTCATGAGTGTTACAGTTTTCATTATAAATGTGCGGACATTCCTTTCTAAGTTTGATCTCTCTCACTATTAGAGAGCTGTCTTTTCCACTATATAGTGCAAATGGCCTTTTCGAATATTCGTGGAGATGCTCATTTTTTATGTTGATATTGTAGCCTTTTTAAAAAATTAAATTTTCTTATTGTCTGCAAAAGAAGAAGAAGAAGAAGAGGTGGCAAGAATACACAGAAGACCTATACAAAATAGATCATGACCTAGATAACCATGATGGTGTGATTGCTCACCTATAGCCAGACATCTTGTAATCCAAAATTAAGTGGGCCTTAGGAAACATCACTACAAACAAATCTATTGGAGGTGATGGAACTCCAGCTGACCTATTTCAAGTCCTAAAGTTGATGCTGTTAGTGCCGAATTCAATATGCCAGCAAATCTGGGAAACTCATCAATGTCCACAAGACTGGAAAAGGTCAGTTTTCATTCCAATCCCAAAGAAAGGCAATGCCAAGAAATGTTCAAACTACCACACAATTGCACTCTTCTTACACATTAGCAAAGTAATGCTCAAAATCCTTCAAGCAAGGCTTCAACAGTAGGTGACCCAAGAAAAACTATAGAGGCTCTTGATGAAAGTGAAAGTAGATGGTCAAAAATCTGACTTAAAATTCAACATTCAGAAACTAATATCAGGGCATCATCCAGTCCCATCACTTCATGGCAAATAGATGGGGAAACAATGGAAACAGTGACAGATTTTATTTTCTTGAGCTCCAAAATCACTGCAGATGGTTACTGCAGCCATGAAATTAAAAGATGTTTGCTCCTTGGAAGAAAAGCTATGATCAATCTAGACAGCATATTAAAAAGCAAAGACATTACTTTGCTGACAAGGTCCATCTAGTTAGTCAAAGCTATGGTGTTTCCGTAGTCGTTATACATGTGAGAGTTGGACCATAAAGCAGAGGACCGAAGAATTGATGCTTTTGAACTGTGGTGTTGAATATGACTCTTGAGAGTCCATTGGACTGCAAGGAGATCAAAGCAGTCAATCCTAAAGGAAATTAGTCCTGAATATTCATTGGAAGGGCTGATGCTGATGCTACAATACTTGGACTATCTGATGAAAAGAGCTGTCTCATTGGAAAAGAGCCTGATGCTGGGAAAGATTGAAGGCAAGAGGAGAAGGGGACGATAGAGGATGAGACGATTGGATGGCATAACCTACTCTGGACATGAGTTTGAGCAAGCTTCGTGAGTTGGTGATGGATAGGAAGGCCTGGTGTGCTTTAGTGCATGGTGTTGCAAAGAGTCAGATACAACTGAGCAACTGAACTGAACTAAACACTGAAAATCACAACCCTTTATGTCCAAATTAGGCTGTATTTCCATAGTGACCTTTTTAAATCACATTATGAGTTGATGATCTGTGAAGGTCATGACCTTTCTAATCTTTTATGCTTCTGTGATCTGTTATCATTCTGTGATGTAATGATTTCAAATAGAGATCACCAAGAAGAGTTGTTTTCTCACTTATGGTTTATCGAAGACTTTCCTGTCCACTACCTGTTACTGCTGACCCAACAAAACATCCAATTTAACATTTTGACTTCTCATGTTTTGACATCATACTGGTAAAATTTTAATCCCTTTGAATTAGTTTTCTTATCTCTAAGATTGCTGTTACCTATACAGCTTTTGGAAAGTTTCTAATAACTATATATATATATATATATTATTGAAATCTTTTGTAACAAAGAAACATATAGAAGATTCTATTAATGACTTTTTTTATTAATCCTTATACTTCTGTGAGAAGTATATCCTTGATATGCAGGTGAAAGAGGATTATATAGCCAAGCAGTGAGCCAGAGTGTTTCAATATAGCTTAGGAGACCATAACAAGAGTTTCTTTTCTGATTAGGTTTACTATTTGTTAAGAATTGCTCTTGTTAGAAATAATCCCACAAATAGATTTGAGAATTCTCTTTAGGAAATATAAAAATAAAAAACAATGAAGTAAAAGTAAAAATAAGATTGTTCTTACCATAAACCTGTGAAACCAAGATACAGGGAGTCAACACCCATATAATAAACTCTCCTTAAATAATACTTGATTGGAAAATGAGATACAAAATATTTTAACTTTTTGATTATGAATGATGGCTAAAATATTCTAGTCACCATATGCCTTTTCAATATAAAATTAATGTAACTTTGCTATTAGATATTTACAATTATATTTTGAAGACAATTTTTCATTCACGTATTTAATTTTCTCTGTGTTTATTTAGCATACATGATGTGTATAACACTTTAGAATTTTGAGACCAGTGTAAGTATAGACTGATTTCACTATATAAAACAAATGCAGTGCTAACAAATAATTCTGCACTGTTTATTCTTCCTCTCTGAATGTCTTTATAATTCTATATTTGTAAGTTCTATTAGAGATTTCTCTCTGTATATTCTATCCTAATCCCATGTTCAATATTGAGAACATGAAACTTTCTGCTTCAATACATTTGGCATGTGGTTATCAGACTGATTGTCTTAATTATCACATGTCAAGAACCTACACAGTTTCAATATTGTTTTTAGAGGAAGTTTTTGGCGAGTATTCCATTAGCAATCTGAATGCTATTCTTTGGTAGAAAAAAGACCAGCTCCTATTGAATAACTCTTATTTCAAAATAGTGGCCTAGGAATGCTTGCTTAAATTAAGTAGATATTCTCAATGTTACCAGTTAGGTAAGTTGAAGAACCATACTTTATATATTAGAAAATAAATTGAGGCCTTTTTTAAAAACCAATTCTTCACTCTCAATTATACCATGGCCTTCTTTCTCTTTCTACAACTTTCCTTGTAGCCAGGATACTTTGAAAGTCTTCTAAATATTCAAATCATGTCACTATTTCAAAGTTTAGCTTATATCTCATTTGCTTCATAAGATGTTAATAATACAAAAAAGAGTGAATTTATTATCTAAAAGTATATTGACCTTAAAATTAAAACTTTATAAAATGTAAGGAGGTGTTTTGTTTCCAGAAGTGTCAGATTATGCACATAGACTCAGATGGTCTTTGCCAATTTATCTATTTAACACAGGTTAACTGTGAGAATTGTAATAATTTCACGAGCCAGTAGTACACTTTTTTAAAGTGATAAGGAAATAACATGCTCCAAACCAATAGTAGTTTGACCACACTGTTGTTCCAGGCAAAGAGGAGTTGAAAAGTATAAAATACAAATTTTGTTGAGACGAACCTTTCTGTGAGTTAGTAGATTGCCCCAGAACTTTGGCTTAGCCACCCAGGAGCTGATGTCCCTTGTTACTAGAGCATGTTGCTAGAGAAGGGAAACAGAAAACACAGGTGTTAGCCAGCAAGATGATCTCTGGTCAGTTGTGTGGTTTTCACCATTACCTTGCAGGGTCACTGCACAGGCAGGAACTAATGCCTTAAGGTCTTTGGAGAGCTATTTAGATCAACAGAGTCGTCTTGCCCAGACCCAACATTCATGTTGCAGGTCAAACCTTTTGGTATTTAAAACTTAAACATTCCCAGCCATAGTTACTCCTGTACGCATTCTTACCCTTCTTTATAGCAGTGCTTGTCAGTAGCTTAGCTACTGAGGGCTTAATTGACAGCCACAGATGTGACATTCTGACACAGCTTCCTCAAGGTAAACAGCTTCACCTTGGAGAAAAGCAGCTTCATTCTTAGATTAAAACAATGGCAACAAAAAAGGGGATTTGAAATCATATCAGGCCAATACACAACATGAGGTGAAGGCATGCAAACTGAGATGTTCTTTATTGAATCTCTCAAACCTGGTACATAACTGCTGTGCAGAGAATGGGTCATGTACATGATTTGATGGAATAGTGCTTGTGCTTATGACATTCTAGCATTCCTATAAGTGTTAATCTTTGCAAAACGTCATATATCATGATAGTAGCATGTTTCAGCATCACGTTTCTAAATACTGTAAAATAAACCTAATTTAGGAGGAAGTCCAAATGCTGAGAGATTATGAACAGAATATGACATATGTGCTAAATCAACCTTTTTTCCACTTAGAAGTTCTTCTTAAGCAAATCCCAGGAAAGACATATACAGGTTTCACTTTTTACATATTTTGTTCCTGTTTATATTTTTACTTATCTAATAATAACTGATACATTCTGCCTCAGAACTTGGAGGGAAGGCCATTTAAGGCAGGGATGATACCACTGCTTTATCTATTCTTGAATAAAGAGTCCCATCAGTTAATTGATGAGAACTGAAATTTTATATCAGAATTTCATAATTATTGAATATGAGTTCAATGAAAAAGTGCTCCTGAGAAATATATGCTTAGATTAATGCACAGATACCTGTAAAATATAGTCATTTCTTTGAATCTGAATTAAAGGATCCTTAGAAAACAACATTTTAAATGGATATCTGATAAACCTGGATCTTCATAAGTAATATTTTTAAAATATTATTCTCCTGACAAAATTCTGTATAAATGAGGTTTACTTTTATGTAGTTGAAGTATATATTAATGTTATCCTTATTTCCAATTCTTTCAAATTTTCTTACAAGTTTGATTGTTCATATTCAACACTGAAATTTCATTTCTAAAAGCCAGGAGCTTCTACAATATTGTAGGAATCAGGATGTAACAAACTTAGAGAATTATATGGAATCATTAGGGCATAGTGGTAGGGCCATAAGTTTTGGAGTCAAATAAGTCAGGTTTGAGGTGATTTCACAATGTATCAATAATATAACCATGGTCAAATTAGTTAACCTTTCTAACTATCAATGTTGGTAAAATTATTTTAAAATGGTCTTTTGGGGGAAAAAAATGAGTAAAGTACCTAAAATCTTATTATGGAGATTGAAAGGGTAATTAATTTAAAGTAGGGGCTAGAACCCAATTAGTGTTTGTTAATAGATTTATTATATTATTTGCTGCAACATCTTGTAGAAGGGTGTAATATAGGCAAATTTGAGATCATTCTGTTTATTTTCAATTATCATAATATTCTATTTCCTTAGAATATTAAATTATGATTGATAAAAATGTCAAAATATTTCCTCATCATTTACATTTCTATTTATAAAATCTTTTGATTTTGACATTCACAATATATTCAAACCTCCATTCTTATATGTAAGTTTTATAATTTTAAAAAATGAATTTCTAAGTAGTTTTTCAGAGAAACACATATCAAGTTGATAGGAAAACAGTGGGAAAGTAAGATCCTATATTTGGAAACTGGTTTTGCAAAAGTATTTTAGATATATATCAAGTGAAACACATATTACGTATTATAATGATACTGGGGAAAATAAGATTCTATATCTTAAAATTGATTTTCAAAAAGATTTTAGGAATATATCAGTTTCATAAAATTTCATAAAGTATTCAACTCTATCAAAGACATGCATACACATAAAAGTCTGTGCAAAATATCCAATTTTGTGAGATTTAATGTTCTCAAAAATTTAAACTACACAGATGGCCAAAGTACACATGATCTTTGGGAAGTCTTGCTCCTTAATGCCTTTGGGCATGCTGTGCTTTATTTGTCAAAATGGTGTCAAGTCTGTTAGAACAGCTTGGCCGGTTTTGACAGAATTCCTTCCTAAATTAAAGATAGCAGGATGAAGCTTGTAATTTTACAGGGAAAACTTGAGTTCTATCACCAACTCTCCATGAACGAACGTTACTTCTCACTTCATAGTTTATACTTCCTTTTTTATTTAAAGAAGGCAATTATTTTCAGTGTTTTATTTAAAACCTTAAACATGCATTTTATTTCAGTTTTTAAAAAAATGTATCATAAACATATAGTAAAAACAATGTGACTAAATTTATTATTTCATCAGACATAGACTTGACATCAGAGAAAAGTAGATTTGAATTTTGCTTGGCACTTCACACCTGCATGACTGTATCTATATTTTTTTTTGAAAATAGTTTCAAGTAAACTCAAGATATAATGAGATTTTATCAGTATCACAGAACACAACTAAAAATATTTAACAGAGTGCCTAGCAAGTGCTTCACAATCTGTGCCAATGTTTGTGAAGTTGTTGTGTCTGTTATTGTCAGCAGAGCTAAAGTCTTGAATGAGAATCCCAGTTATTTTATTTGGTTCATACAGACCTGATGATGACCTGGATGTTACACTGAAAAAAAAAAATTTAAATTAAATTGATACTAAAAGAAAATCTGCTATATGCACTCTCAAATGTTAAGCACTGTGTACCTATTGCATCATCAAAATGGTCACCATTTTACACATGGGAAAAATAAGCTGAAACATTAAATGTGTTGTTAAATTTTTATACTCATAGAAAATAGTTGACCAGCTTTTTAAAACTAGGTCTGTATCCAAAGCTCTTGCTCATGCCCTTGTGTAACGCTGCTTCTGATGTCCCACTGTGTTTGGATTCAGAATTCTATTAAGACTGCTGTATTTGGGGAAACTTTTCTCCAAGATCATATTGGATATTAATTTATTGTCAAAATTAAGTTCTTGAAAATAAGTCAGTAGTTGACATTATTGTTCTTATATCAATATTGCAGGAGGGATTATTCACTAGCCTTACTGAATTTATGCTATGATTATTTACTGATAAAATTATTTCCTATATAACTTTGTCTGAAACAAGGTTTTTCACACATTGTTAATCATTTTACCAGATTTGTTTCAGAAGTAAATGTAAATCATATTTAAAACTCTGTCTTTATAATAAACTACAGTTTGAATACTTCTATAATCATATGTTATTAAAAACATAACTAATAAAGTATTAAAATATTAAATAATATGCAACTGACATTAGTGATTTCAAGTTATTTGTGTGAAACAGTTGATTTTCTCAATCTAATTCTTAATAAAAAGCAATTATTTATAATAACATGGCATTAGGTATAATGAGTGGCATCAGTTTTCTATTTTATATCCATTAAGAATAAAAAGTATGTTATGAAAAATTCCATACTATGCTGTATTCTTACCTTATGAGTAAATGATCCACAACCAGATAAGATAAAAAATTAAGTTAATTAACTTTTGCAGTCACCAGTTAATTAAGCTAGGTAATGAAGAACTGCATGCTGAGCAAAGAAATCATTGATGCAGAGTCAAAGAATAAAATAAAGGCTTTTAGAATCTATGTACTTATTGAGTACTTTACATCCTTCTTGTATCTTAAAGTACACATTTTTTAGCTTGGTGTGTGTGCACATGAATAACTGTAAAATAGGTAAGAATATCCCTATACTCTCAGTATTAATGCTACTTTTTATTCATTTTTTCATGTGGCCTTTGCATTCTATACAAAATATCTAGAGATGTGGATGAAATTTGCAGGAGTTTTACAGTGTTAAAAGTTAACATGCAGCAGTGAAAATGCACTTGTCTTTGATGAACTCACATTGTAAGAGAAAATTTCTAAATTTTCCTTATAAGGAAAACTATTTATATGGTGTCCCAGATTTTTTTACAGACCAAAAGACACTTTAAACGAATGGGAGGGGAAGGGCAAAAATGCTTAAGCTTTTACTGCCTCAGCTGAATTTCCTTCACACTGACAGAGCTCTCTGGTCCTATTTTGCACCCAATTGTGAGCAGTTACAAAAAACAGAGGTGCATGAGGCATAATATATAGTATATAACCTTATTTTGCCGTTTTTGAAATTCATAACATTTAAGTCAATTTGGGTGTATAATTATAACCGTCAAGAAAAATGTTATTCAGTTCAACTAACTCATGATCACATTCACTTATAATCATGTTAAAGATCCTAGGTTTAGGAGTAGGAATCGAGATGCCTGCTAAGCAGAATCAGTGCCATCCACAGGGCTTCAGTCGAGTTGAAGAATATGTTTTCATTACGAGGAAAGAACAAGAAAGAGGAACAGAGGGAAAGAGGCATAGAAACAGGAACCAGAAAGATGACGTTGAAACTTATGGAACTCCCACGCTGATGTTCATCTCTTCCATAGTTCTTTTCTAAGGCTGATACTGGTTATAACATCACTAATGCCTTTAATCAAAGTAAGAAGAAATGGATGATATTTTCAGAGACTTTTGTTTAACATATCCGGAATACTGACATGTGTTTTTATATTCTTTTATAAATAATATGTTGATTTGAAGATTTTTTTTCTTTTCTCAGTGATTTTGCTAGCAATTTTGTTCAAGCATCTCATACTAGACTTGTAGATAAGGTGAAGGAATACAAAATTTTCTTTGACAGAAAGAACAGTAACTTCATATTTCTTTATTTTAAATGAAAGAGACACTGAAATAGGACTGAAGCATTTGAAAAATTATCTTTGTGAGTAGAATGAGCATATTGAGGAAAACTAGATGGTACTTGTGTCATGAAAGAATGGCCTTGTTAGTACTCTCAACCAGATAATCCTATCACTAAAGAGTAAGCTTATATGAATTCTGTGTGTGTATGTGTGTGTGTATGTGTTTTTTACCAAAAAAATACTATTAAAGTTTGAAACAGTTGACAGTTTTCAAGTGTAAAACGCACTGCCTTTGTCAAAGAAATGAAGCTCTGGCATAAACATTTGGCCAGTATTTTGAATCCTTACATGTGAGGGACGTCCAAAATGACTTAAGGATTAATGTAGTAATGAATGGTGGAAAAACAATGTTCCTGTGCAATTGAAGGCAGTTATTAATTTGTTTCAGTTGGATGCATATGCCAGAAAGCTCAATTTATGCAGGCCGTTCAAGGAGAGAGAGAAAGAGATCGCTCAGCCTGAAGGAATGTACGAGGGAAACAGTTCTTAAGCAAGATCTGTTCTTGCATACAACACAGCGTCACTTTCACAAGCTGATATTTGGGCTGGGGCGGGGGGTGGGGGTGGGCGGTGGATAAGGACAATTGTAACAAATTTCCTTAAGTTTTTCTCCAAGTATTTTAAATCAGAGAGTAGCAATGAAGGAAAGTTTCCACTTTCCCACCTTATTTCTCCTCATGTCCACCAAAGTACTTGGAAATATCTATCACTACTACATTGTAAGATGGCATTATTATACTTACATGCTGAGATTCCTTATATGCCTTTGAGCTTTTAAGGGCTGAATAATTAGAATATGCATTTGCCACTTTTTGACATTTAAATGTCTATTTAAAACTCATAGCTATGGGTTTTGAATTTTCTAGACAAGAATCATCCCTGATTAAGAATTATTCTACCCCTGATTTGCTATATTTTACTCTAATTTGAGTATAGAGCAACATCTTCTGTGTCATCTTCTATGTATAGCTACATGTTTAGAATAGCATTTTGGAAAAGTACTGTACTTTTAAAGTAATTGAATAATGAATCATACCTAAATCCATGTCTTAACCATAACAATTTTACAGTCTCTCATGCAGTTTTGGCTGTTTATTTTATTTAAGCATTCTCGGTGAATTTAGGCAAAATTCTTAAAGATGTGGCATTATTATTATGTATCTGTTTTTATTTCCATGTTGATCATATTTCATGTTATTATCAGAGAAGGCAATGGCACCCCACTCCAGTACTCTTGCCTGGAAAATCCCATGGATGGAGGAGCCTGGTGGGCTACAGTCCATGAGGTCGCTATGAGTCAGACACAACTGAGCGACTTCACCTTCACCTTTCACTTTCATGCATTGGAGAAGGAAATGGCAACCCACTCCAGTATTCTTGCCTGGAGAATCCCAGGGACGGGGGAGCCTTGTGGGCTGCCGTCTACACAGAGTCGGACACGACTGAAGCGACTTAGCAGCAGCAACAGCAGCAGCATGTAATTATATATATACATATATATAATATTTATATATATTCTCTATATATTCTAATTGAAAGATCATGGTGATGTTTTCAAGAAAAACTGAAAATTTCATAAAGTTTTCAAAATATTCTTCAAAAGAATATGTGCTTCATTATGCATTACTAAATAACTCGTAATTATTTCATGTTAAGTTCAACACAATTCAGTTCAGCTCAGTTCAGTCGCTCAGTCCTGTCCGACTCTTTGTGACCACGTGGACTGCAGCAGGGGAGGCCTCCTTGTCCATCACCAACTCCCAGAATTTACTCAAACTCACGTCCATTGAGTCGGTGGTGCCATCCAACCATCTCATCCTCTGCCGTCCCCTTCTCCACTCGCCTTCAATCTTTCCCAGCATCAGGGTCTTTTCAAATGAGTCAGCTCTTCCCATTAGGTGGCCAAAGTATTGTGAGTTTCAGCTTCAACATCAGTCCTTCCAATGAATATTGAGGACTGATTTCCTTTAGGATGAACTGGTTGGATTTCCTTGCTATCCAAGGGACTCTCAAGAGTCTTTTCCAACACTACAGTTCAAAAGCATCAATTCTTCAGCACTCAGCTTTCTTTATAGTCCAACTCTCACATCATAATGTTCTGTTGAAATAAAATCTGTACAGAAAATCTATCAATATGATGGATAATATGATTATAAAAAGTCACACATTCTATTTATACTGCAAAAACACTGAGTCATTGAAATCAACTGAAAATCAGAATTCTTTCCAAAGTTGTAAATCTAATAAAATGGGAAAATAATAGTTGCAACTTGCAATAAATTGTAATCATCTATAAGTCATCAGATCACTTTTACAATTTTGCTTAATAATTGGGAATAATTAGGAAAAACCCAAAGAAGTTTTTAAGGAACACAAACATTTGTATTCTAGCAATTGGAGTAATGTTCTATGTTTTTAACAAATTATAATTTCTACATGTTGGTCAAAACATAATGTTGAAATTTTACATAAAGTGGTTGATGTAACTAATTAAAATTCAACTGGGTTGTCCTCAGGCAAGTGGTTTGTTTTATGATGAGCAGGAACGTCCTCTAAAATGGTCCAGGAAAAAAGAATTTGTCAGGTGAAAGAATTTGTCTGCTAGTAAAGTTACCTGAAATGTGAACCAAATGAAGTAATGTGTTGATTCATTGTAATTTGATTTGAAAAGGCAAACTTTCTTTCAAAATTGCTAACAAACAGAAGGTTAGTTATCAATTACTAATTATAGGGACTTTAAAATGTGAATTAAAGTGTTAAAATATGTTGACTCTGTAATTTTTGTATTTATTAAAATACTGATTTTAAGGACTCTTAAAATTCAACAAGGACAAAATGATCTGAAAAAATTAAGAAATATAATTTCAAAGAAGGGGCTGTGGAAGGAATGATGTAAAGATTATGACTATAACAACGAGATTGAACCTTGTAAGGATAAGGTAGCAAACGAGGCAGTGTCTTAAGGAAGAGAAGCAGGTACTGATACCCTCTAAAATTAGAGATACTCATTCTTTTTGTGTTGGTCATTCTTTCTAAGGTTTTTCCAGTGGATAATTTTTTTAAATAAAATAACATCAGGAATTTATACTGATAACTTCAAATCAAACTTAATTATTAAAACTCAGATCTTATACTTGTATTTCCCTTCTGACATCTTCAATGGCATCTGAAATGATAGAAGTAAAACATAAGTATATAATGTGATGATTTGATATATGTATACTTTGTGGAAGGCTTCCCTGGTAGCTCAACTGATAAAGCATCTGCCTGCAATACAGGAGACCCCAATTTGATCCCTGGTTTGGGAATATCCTCCGGAGAAGGGACAGGCTATCCACTCCAGTATTCTTCAACTTCCCTGGGGGCTCAGACGATATTCTCCTGCAACACGGGAGACCTGGGTTTGATTCCTCGGTTGGGAAGATCCCCTAGAGGAGTGCATGGCAACCCACTCCAGTATTCTTGCCTGGAGAATCCCCATGGATAGATGAGCCTGGCGGGTTACAGTCCATGGGATCACAGAGTTGAACAGAGCTGGGCGACTAAGCACAAAACCATGCATATAATTTTCGCATTTTTCTCTCTCATAATAAATTCTTTGAGCATAAATGCTTCTTTCTGGACCATTTTACCAGTAAATTAGTTCTCTGTGACTTTTTAAAAAAATTTGAGAGCATTCCTGTTGAAAAATATGGAAGTCAGAAGCCGAAAAATTTCTGCTGATGACAACTTGTACCTGGAGCCAGAAAAGAAAGGGCAAGGGAAGTTGAGAGAGCACAAAACCCATCAGAGGCAAGGAGAACAGGTATTTGTGTAATCTTCCCAGTTGACTTCCCATTTTAGACTGAACATATGAGACAATCAAAGCATTTGCAATTGGAGACAGTGAGAAGACAGTTCGAAATACCTGTGTTACCTGAAGCTATATTGCTATTATTTTACTCAAGATTAAGAAGTTCATTCAAGTTAGCAGTAGTGTGAGAAAGGTGTTGAAGAGTTGATCTTAGGAGGAAAAAAAGGAAAATTGGCATGACTAAAACTGAGGCTGTGCCCGATCACATTGCTGCTAAGGATGTCAGGGGATTACCTCTCCTGTGCTGCAGGTAATGGGATTTGGCTATATTTAAAGATCAAACATAAGGCACTGCTTTAAAAGTTGCCTTTAAGAAGGGCTTTATTTCCAAGTTACATGCTAAAATGACTCTATTGGCAAGGCAGAGCAGAATATAAGATTCAAAGTTCTTAAGTCACATTTGTATTTGCATTTTTTTTTCCAACAAAGCTATGTAAAGCACTCTGTGAAACCATCCTGCATTAACTCAGCAAGGAATTAAGAAAAATTTGAACATACAGAAAATACCATGGATTGAAATACTTTTTGCCTCTGGTGCATGAGTGTAATAAATACAACAATTACAAATGCTTGGGGTTTTTTTTTTTTTTTTTCTCTCATAATGAGAGAAGTTTCTAAGGCAATACTTTTGTTCTAATCCCACTCAGGTCAGGTCAAGGTGAGGTAAAAATTAATGCAACTTTCTTTTTTACATTTAATTTTAATGTGGTCTATATTTTATTTCTATATTTTTTCCTTTTGTCTGTTTCTTTGTCCTTGTAGGAGGTCTTCTTGATCAGGTAATGAATTTTTAGTATTAGCGTTTTCACAAAGGTGTAAAGTTCTTTGCTGTTCTCTCTGATCTCTGAATGCTCACCTTGCATTAAGAATCTGCCCTATTTATTTGGTGTCAATAATGCAACTCCATGAGTTGTGAGCACTAGAACATTACCTTTGTGCACTAATTAATTGAATATGGTAATGAGGGCATCCCTACAAAGTCAAAGTAGGAGAAAATGAGAAATAAGGCAATTTATTTACCAATGCAGAAACAGTGAAAGCAGGTTTTACTGTCCCTAAACAATGGTTTTAAGTTGTACTTTATATATCTAATTCTGTGTTTATATTTGAACAGATGGATCAGAAGAGTCCATTTTATTTTAGCTTTTTAAAATTTAAAAATAGTAACAATGTCTTAAATCTAAGGTATCAAGCTAAACTATTAATACTACTGTTATTAATTCCTCTTTCAAATTACAGTTAAAAATGCTTGTTATTTCTATTTAATATTTTTAAGCTTAAAACTTTTTTCTTGAACATATAACTGTATATTTTATATCCAAATCTTTATGTTGTGAACTACAGTAGAGTTTCTTGATCACCCTCACTTAAAGAGCAAAAATAAAATTTTGTCATTAAGAAGTTATTACTAATTATAAAATGATTTTAGCAGGCAAATGCAATATTTTCAAAAATGCTAATAAATGAGTCAATTACAAATGAAACATTTTATTTTTATTTTTCATGAAGTAGTGTCTGCTTTACTAGCAAGGTCACTGCCCACCCTACCCAACACACAAAAATAAAACTGGTGACCCCTTAATTAGAGTCTTGCCAGTGGCTCAGTGGTAAAGAATCTGCCTGCAAGGCAGGAGCCACAGGAGATATGGATTTGATCCCTGGGTCAGAAAGATCCCCTGGAGGAGGGCATGGCAACCCACTCCAGTAATCTTGCCTGGAGAATCCCATGGAAAGAGGAGCCTGGCAGGCCCTTACCCATAGGATTGCAAAGAGTCGGACATGACTGAAATGACTTAACACGCATGAAGACCCTTTAATTAAAAGTAAATAAATGGATAAATTTTAACTTTCCTTTTATGCTTAATTAGTTCCCTCATACTTTAGGACATTTTTCATGCGAAGTTGAAGTAGGTTCAAAAAATATATAAACTATATGTATCTGCAGTATATATCTGTATGTGTATGTAACTATATTGACAGACTATGTATCATTAATGTCTCTGAACAAAGCAGATTAAGAAAGAAAGGTTAGAGTTATGGAGCAAGAGATCAATATCAGTGACACATCTAAAAAACAAAAAACTGCTATAGTTTTAAAAGATGTGGTCATGAAGGGTAAGTACCATGCTTGCCCGTAAAATGTCACTTTGGCCACTATTAAATTAGAAAACTGAATTGAGAGATTATGGCATTTTCCCTAATATATTGTTTTTTTGGCATTTGCATGTCAACTTGTAGAGCTTTATCTATTTTTAAAATTCTCTAAGGCAATATTACCAATATCACCAGGGGTAGCCATTCCCAACATAAGGAGGGAAAATGAATAAATTTATATTTAAATTTAAACTTAATTTCCTGATAATTCTTGATAAGATCATAATGGGAGCAGTGGTTAAATCTAGAAATATCCCTGTGAGAGGTAAATATATCATTTTTGTTCTTATCAAAATACCTGTTATATAATGATGAATCTATCCAGCTCCTTTACAATACCACACAATCAATACAATTCTTACTTCTCTAAATATAACTATTGTTGAAAATAATCTCTTGTGTAATTTAAGTATCCTTAAGTATCTTGATTAATATGACTCATTTTTTTTCTATTCTATTATTTATTTTTTTCCCAAATATTGGCCAGCTCAGGTTACTTTCCATTTCTAAATTCATCTGTGATTATTCTCAATCTCATTGGTGTGATTTAAAATACAAGTAGCAATCACTGTGGCAAGCATTTTTGTTTTAATAACTGATATATTTTGAAAAGCATAATTAGCTCTTACTTTTTCCTAACTCAAACATACCTGATATTAAAGAAGAAATTATCCAAGAATTTTTTAAATGTATTTTCTTAGTCAAATATGTATAAACTGACTTTTCAGAAAGGATTCACATAACTTTAGTACTTCAGAGCAAGCTTAGCCTAATGCTATAACTTGAGGCTTCTCCAACTAAAGCAGTGATTCATAAAATGTAATGTACATCTGAATCATCTGGGGGTGATTGTTAAACATGTAAATTCTTGGACCACCTCCACATCCATTGAAGCAGAATTTCTGGGGGGGAAATTTGTGTGCAGATAAATATGGATCATGCTCTGACAAAGACTTAGCTAGCTGAATGAAATTGGCTAGTGTCTTAAAAAACTACAGATTTAAACTCCTTCTGTGCTCTTTGAAACTCATCTTAAAATTCAAACAGTGCAATAAAATTAGCCAGTTTTCTTTTCTATAAAAAGGGAAGTAACATTTGTCAAGAAGCTGGAAATTGGAAGAGTAACATTCAAATGCAGATCTGTCTGACTCCCAAATTTGTGCACTTTCTTCAGCAATATGGACATCAATTCTAGTTTAAGAGTTTCTTGCATGAATATATGAATTACTTTCAGATTTCATTGCATAATCATGCAAGGAAAAAAGCAAAAAATATGGAGTTAGATTTTGCCTCTGTTTAAGTTGTAGCTCTCACAGGAATATTAGTTTACCAATTGTGAAAATAGTGTGAATGGAAACCTTACCTTCTTACCCACTAAACCTCTGATTTTTATATTTCAACTTTCTTTGCATATTATTTTCCACTAATTAATCCATTACCTATTTTTATCAATGTTTCACTTTTAGAACTCATTTTGGGCTTTAAATCCTGTATTGATTTTGCATGTCTTTGTTCTCAAATTTTAATCTCTTAACTCTATGACCCTCCGCTTCAAAAAATGAACAGAAACAAACAAGTATAAAAAAGTATGCAAAACACTTTACTTTTTTTATTTTTAAGTACATATTTACAGAATATTTGCAAACAGAATATGAAAGCTTCCCATATGACCTTTACCTACATTTCACATGTTAGCATTTTTATTACATTTGCTTTAACATTTTCTGTCTCTTGCTCTCTTGTTCTTCATCTCATGATATATGTTCTGAAATGAAGTGCCTTATATGGTCACAAAGTAAAAGTGAAAGTGAAGTCACTCAGCCGTGTCTGACACTTTGCGACCCCATGGACTGTACCCTATCAGGCTTCTCCGTCCATGGGATTTTCCAGGCAAGAGTACTGGAGTGGATTACCATTTCCTTCTTCAGGGTATCTTCCCTACCTGGGGATTGAACTCCAGTCTCCCGCTTTACCCTCTGAGCCACCAGGATGGTCACAATGTTATTATCAAATCAGAAAATTAATATCAGTATGAAATAATTATGTTATCTATTGACAATTTCATGAGTTGTTCCACTAGAAGGAAATCATTTTACTAGAACCCATTCATGGACCACATGATGTATTAACTATCATATATATTTTTAGCTCCCTAATTTGGAAGCATTTCTTGTTTTTTCTTTGTCTTTTAGGACCTTGGTTTTTGGGGGAGGAAGGGACAATTATTATATAGAATGTCCCATGACATGTATTCATCTTATGATCCATCACACTTCTGCTTTCAGCTTATGGTTTTCTGGCAGGAATTTCATAAAATTGCTGTTTTTTGCAAAGATTCATTAAAAATATTATGATGGAGATTTGCCCCAATCCTGACTATATTAATCTTTATATTAGGTTAGGTGTATTTCTGTCAGATTTCTCCATTGTAAAGTTACTATTCTTCCCTTAAGCATCTTTTTGGGAATAATTTGTGACAATATATTCTCATATTTATCATTCTTTTGCTCACAATATACAAATGATTAATGCCTGAAATATTTATAACTATTCATTAATAATGTTGGCTAAAAATTATTATGATAGTTGGCAAATGGTAATTTAGTAATTCCATCATTTCTTTTACATTTATTACTTAAAAATTAGTCATAAATAATGTTCCTTCTATCATAACCAGCTATTTATCATCCATTTATCATATCCAGCCATTTAACACTTAGTATAAGTTATCATATATATGTATTTCAACTATTTTTTATTCACAATGATATCACTTTTATTCTTATTTTTTTTTAATTTATTTATTTTTTCAGTGGGTTTTGTCATACATTGACATGAATCAGCAATAGATTTACACTTATTCCCCATCCCGATCCCCCCTCCCACCTCCCTCTCCACCTGATTCCTCTGGGTCTTCCCAGTGCACCAGGCCCGAGCACTTATCTCATGCATCCCACCTGGGCTGGTGATCTGTTTCACCATAGATAGTATACATGCTGTTCTTTCGCAACATCCCACCCTCCCACCTTCTCCCACAGAGTTCAAAAGTCTGTTCTGTACTTCTGTGTCTCTTTTTCTGTTTTGCATAAAGGGTTGTCGTTACCATCTTTCTAAATTCCATGTATATGTGTTAGTATGCTGTAATGTTCTTTATCTTTCTGGCTTACTTCACTCTGTATAATGGGCTCCAGTTCATCCATCTCATTAGAACTGATTCAAATGAATTCTTTTTAATGGCTGAGTAATATTCCATGGTGTATATGTACCACAGCTTCCTTATCCATTCATCTGCTGATGGGCATCTAGGTTGCTTCCATGTCCTGGCTATTATAAACAGTGCTGCGATGAACATTGGGGTGCACGTGTCTCTTTCAGATCTGGTTTCCTCAGTGTGTATGCCCAAAAGTGGGATTGCTGGGTCATATGGCAGTTCTATTTCCAGTTTTTTAAGAAATCTCCACACTGTTCTCCATAGTGGCTGTACTAGTTTGCATTCCCACCAACAGTGTAAGAGGGTTCCCTTTTCTCCACACCCTCTCCAGCATTTATTGCTTGTAGACTTTTGGATAGCAGCCATCCTGACTGGCGTGTAATGGTACCTCATTGTGGTTTTGATTTGCATTTCTCTGATAATGAGTGATGTTGAGCATCTTTTCATGTGTTTGTTAGCCATCTGTATGTCTTCTTTGGAGAAATGTCTGTTTAGTTCTTTGGCCCATTTTTTGATTGGGTCATTTATTTTTCTGGAATTGAGCTTCAAGAGTTGCTTGTATATTTTTGAGATTAATCCTTTGTCTGTTTCTTCATTTGCTATTATTTTCTCCCAATCTGAGGGCTGTCTTTTCACCTTGCTTATAGTTTCCTTTGTTGTGCAAAAGCTTTATTCTTATTTTTTTAATGGGTTATAAAATAGGCTTCTCAGGTGGCACAGTGGTAAAGAATCTGCCTGCCAATGCAGGAGATGTAAGAGACACAGTTTCTGTCCCTAGGTTGGGAAGACCCCTGGAGTAGGAAATAGCAACCCACTCCAGTATTCTCGCCTAGAAAAACCCATGGACAGAGAAGCCTAGCAGGCTACAATTAAATTTACAAAATATTTTTGAGTAATATAGTAAGAATATAGAACTCATTGAATTTTCTATAACATTTAGTATTTCTTTTTTACATTAGGCACCTGATACATTTGGAATGTGTTTTTATATATGGTGAGATGTATGGCTTTAAGGAAAGTGAAAATGAAAGTCACTCGGACATGTCTGACTCTGTGACCCCATGGACTATTCAGTCAATGGAATTCTCCAGGCCAGAATACTGGAGTGGGTGGCCATTCCCTTCTACAGGGTATTTTCCCAACCCAGGGATTGAACCCAGGTCTCCAGCATTACAGGCAGATTCTTTACCAGTTGACAAGGGAAGCCCAAGAATACTGGAGTGGGTAGCCTATCCCTTCTCCAGCAGATCTTCCTGACCCAGGAATTGAACTGGAATATCCTGCATTGCAGGTTGATTCTTTCCCAGCTGAGCTATAGGGAAACATTGGCATTATTTGTCCAAACACTGTCCAGTTGTTCCAGCACCAATATTTTTCTATTTCCCACAGTGATTAAATATTTCACTTTTAAGATACTTTTCTCTATTATGAAAGTCTAATATTTTCTACATGTTCATAAGACCTGGCATTTTTTATGTTCTATATGTCTTCTAAATTTTATTTACATTTTTTTTTTCACTTAAGCAAGGTGAGAGTCCTTGACTTCCTTTTGTTTAGTCATGGTAGATGCTGTGTCATTTGCTGTGTTCATCTAAATTGTGGATTATTGCTTTTAGCTTTAAAATAAGCATCCTTTTTATGAGTAAGCTATTTTCATTTGAATGACACTTTGTCTAGTACAAGGTAATTAACCCTGCATCTTTGTTTCCACTTCCCTGGTATGTCTTTGGCAATCTCTTTATTCTTAACCTTCTCTTTATCACTTTGAGTGTATCTCTTGTATGAAGCAGACAGTTCATTTCAGTTCAGTTTTTCACTCATGCCTGACTCTTTGCCACCCCATGGACTGCAGTATACCAGACTTCCCTGTCCATCACCAACTCCCAGAGCTTGCTCAAACTCATGCCAATCGAGCTGGTGATGCCATCCAACCATCTCATCTTCTGTGGTCCCCTTCTCTTCTTGCCTTCAATCTTCCCCAGCATCAGGGTCTTTTCAAATGAGTCAGCTCTTCGCATCAGGTGGCCAAACTATTGGAGCTTCAGCTTTAGTATCAGTCTTTCCAATGAATATTCAGGACTGATTTCCTTTAGGATAGACTGGTTGGATCTCCTTGCAGTTCAAGGGACTCTCCAGATTCTTCTCCAACACCACAATTCAAAAGCATCTGACAGTTGCATGTTTTGTTTTGTTTTTTTCTCAACCAAATTGGAAAATTTTTTCTTAAAATGAGTGACTTGTACGTTTACTATGTCTGCAATGTGTAGTCTCAATTTTGTAATATAATTTTATTTTTTTTGATTGAAGTATAGTTGATTTACAATGTTTAGTTAGCTTCAGGTATAGAGCAAAGTGATTCAGATATATGTATGTATGTATTATGTAGTATATATATATATTGTTTTTCAGATTATTTTCTATTATAGATTATTACAAGATATTGAATATAGTTCCCAGTGCTAGTCAGTAGGTCCTATTACATATTTAAAATATTGTAGTTTGTATCATCTGTTAATCCCAAACTCCTAATTTATCCTTCCTGCACCTTCTGCTTTGGTAACCATGTTTGTTTCCTAAGGAAAGCTCTTAAAATATATTTTTTAATTAATTGTTTCATGCTTTTAAAAATCTTTTTCAAGAGCTCAAATTTATTCATTTATTTCCTTTTTGTGTATCTTCTCTTTCAGGAATTTTCTGACACATTTACAATGTTATCTCATTTTCATTGCCGTCATTATTTTTTTGCCTTCCCCCTTTCTTTAATGCCCCTTACTAAATAATATTCTTATTGGTAAACCCCTGAGAACTTTGTAAGTCAGTCTTCATTACTGAGAAAACATTGTGATACTTCTTATTTATTTTATTTCAATAAAATCTCTTTTAGTTTTATATTTTTGTCTATTTGTTTAAATTTTAGAATATATGCCAAACTTAAAATATATATATATATATATATTTGCAGTATGATTGCTTTCAATGCTGTGATGGTTTCTGCCATACAACAATATGAAAAAAAACATGGAACACTTCATGAATGTGTGTGTCACCCTCACGCAGAGCCCATGTTAATATTTTCTGTATAACTCCAGTTTTAATATATGTGCTGTATAAGAATACAAATAAGGATGTGTATTTTATTTTGAAATATAGTATTACATTTTTCTTTTAATTCATCATTTTGTAGGGGAGATATCATCAGCTCATGTGTTTTCATTTTTATTTTCTGTTTTCTCATAATAGCATTGTATAAAATTGTGTGTGTGTGTGTGTGTGTGTGTGTGTGTGGCATTATAGCAGTTGGCCATGTTCTCAGTTGAATGGCACTTTGTTCTTTGAGTGACAAAGTATAACCTCTTCAATGCCTCAGTGTATATGTGTGTTTTTGGTTTTGTTTGTTTGTTTTCATAGCGGCAAAAGTTTTGTGTCCTCTGAAATTTTGATTCCTCTTTCTTACAAAGGAAATATCTTTTTCTTTTTTTTTCATTTTTTTTCTACCTAATTTCTAAAGGTAGTTTCACCCTTCCTGGTTAAAACCTACTCTTACAGAAGTAATGGCTTTAGAAGTTGTAACCTTGAATTGTGCTTAGCTTTAATATGCTTCCCTATGATTAACATATCTACCATAATGCTTTTTGTTCCAGACTTTCTCTTTGGGGAAATGGCTTTAAAGTAATTTTTCCAGTTTATTCTACTGTCTTCCCTCTGCTCTCTCCTGTGCATTTCCCCCAAAACTATTCTTATTTGACACTGACTACAAAGGCTCGTCATAGAAATATAATAGAGAGCTCAGTCATATTTGCTTTTTTATAGAGTTCAATGTATTTTACTTTTATTTACTTAATGGTAATTTAAGTGTGGGCATTTTCTGTGTTCAGGTTATGATGAGGAAATGTTTTTGTGATTTCATTTTTTTTCTTATTTTTCCTCTATTATTTAGAAGGTAGATGGGTACAAATGCTTTTCGGCAACCATCCTTTTTCTTAGCTATGTGGAAGATCTTGGCACTGCTTTTTTATTCTCTAATCTTTCTCTTGGTCATGGTGCTTGAAATTATCCATGATTCTTGTTTTAGCCTGACCAATCATCCATGACATTATTCTATATAGTTTTATTATTCCAATCATATTATTTCATTTTAAAATATTTTGTATAATGGTGTTTTATAGTGAATTACAAGACATTTTCATGAAAAACAGTAGTTAAAATATACAAATAAAAGTATCTGAAGAAGTAAAATGTATCTGAATGAACATGGTTTTTGATATGTTATTTAATATATGTGTTCTACTAAAGTAGTAAAATATTATGAGTACATATTTGATTATTCTATATCTGAACATTTAAATAATTGTTAGCTAAAGAAGTCTCTCAGTGTATATTCACCTTAGTAAAATGGAATATTGTCTTCTCTTCAGGCTTTCAGAGTATTCACTATGTATTACAAGTAGGTTCTCATGTATAGCTAAAAAGAATTGACATGGTACATAAGTTGTGATCTTATTGAACAATCATTGCTTTATAAAGGACTTGCAAAAAAAAAAGTACAAAATGATAAAAAGAGACTATTACAGTTTTTTCTAGTATATTTTTGCCTTGTTATCAATGACTGTGTTTGAATACATGATTTTATTTTTTAAGGAAGAGGGAATTTACATAAGAAAAAGCCAATCTATTCCAGTGGTTGAGAATTTCAGAAATATGTCATTGGATGAATAATTCTTGAGTGAATTGGGATAGTAGCTTAGCAGTTTGGTGCCAAGTATTTAAAATAAATACTTGGAGAGAGAATGGATAAATATATATAGAAGAGAGAGGATTAAATGGTGAAGGGAGTTACAGCCCTGGTTTTAGAAGTGAAGGACCTGAGCAAGAATCACAGCTGATAGCCACACAGCTCTGTCTGTATACCCACAAGACTGTCATGTTGAACATTAGATTAGGTATGCACGTGAGTAAAGGTTGTAACAAGATTAAAATAGATGAAGACCTAAAAGAAAATCACTTTCTAATTAAAAAACAAAACAAAACACACACTTCAAAATATGATAGATTCAAAAACAAGCCTACAGTATTTTGCAGCTCCTTCTGAAGTGTTAGAGTCTGTCTCCCAATGCTTTGAAACTATGCTGGCCTTGAGATTTGCATTGACTGGAGTATATTGTAGAGATTATGTTGGGGAAGTTCCAGAGCTTAGGTCTACCGAGGCCTTATGGCTTCCACATCTGACTTCCATGGGATATTGTTCTAAAACTGACATGTAAAGGAGCTAATCTTACTTACTGTGGATTCAGAAATCCCTGGTGATGTGGAGTGGAGCCAAGAAGGAAGCCACAACTACAGTCACTGTCTCTGTACAGCTTATGAGTGGGGCCATCTCAGATATTCTCGACCAGCTCTTCCTCTTGCTGACTGCAGCCACATGAATGAGTCTCAGCATGTTCAATAGCAGATCCAGCAGCCAGCCAACCCACAAGCTTTTAAGAAATACTCTACCATTCTTATTTTAAGAACCATTTTTGGTGTAACCCATATGTCAGCAATAGTTATTCATGCACAAAATTTGAGATATTCACAGACAAATGAAGCACTAAAATTCAAGTAATATTCTCAAGATAGTCTTAAATTAGATACTTGCTTATTGAATTAAATTATTTTAAATTAGATACTTGGGACTTACCTGGTGGCCCAGATGGTAAAGCGTCTGCCTACAATGCAGGAGACCAGGGTTCAATCCCTGGGTTGGGAAGATCCTCTGGAGAAGGAAATGGCAACCCATTCCAGTAGTCTTGCCTGGAAAATCCCATGAACAGAGGAGCCTGGTAGTCTAGAGTCCATGGGATTGCAAAGAGTCAAACACAACTGAGCAACTTCACTTTCTATAGAGAATATGGTTGGATTAAATTACTTTTTAAGATCACCTCCAAATCTGTGATTCTCTCATATTGGGAAGAATAGCTTCAAATCATAAGGATTACTTTATCGAAGTGTTAATATCAGCTGAAATTGAAAACACTAAGATTTTACCACCAGATAATATCTTTTGTTGCTCTCAAACCCCCGACTCATCAGAAAGAAGTCCGACTTAGTGATCTGAGTAGGGGTCAGTATGAAGACTGCCAACCTGTGAAGTAATCAAAACCACGTGTTACTCATGTCAGACGTTTTCTGCTAATACTGTTTCTTTGAGTGGAATTGTCTCTCTGGCATAAACTACAGCCTAAAATGCATTATCTCTTGATTTCCAGTTTAAGTTTCTTTAAGGTGAACATAAGTCTTGATGATTCTTGATACTTATAAAGCAAATTTAGTGGAAAATACATCCGAATTGTATTTACCTTCCCAAACTCAGTCTTTTCCTTCCACATTGGATATGTCAGAAAATTATCCAGCTTCTCAACTTTATAGATCACTTGTAAAAACTCAACTAAGTTTGCAAAGAATCAATTTTCTCTTTCTTTTCACACTTATATTTAATGGTTTTACATTTAATGGAATTCTTATTTGAACTAAATAATAAAGTAACAGTATGCTGATAAAATTATTTATTGGGAATAGATACAACTATTGGTATGTAACAACCAAAATGTGAGTAGAAGTGTGGATTATAATAGAGAGCAGTGTTTGCTTTGGCAGCACATATACTATAATAGAGTATTCTAATTCCCATCAGTGTTTTTACTTTATATTTTCAGCTAGTAATTTAAAGAGTGAATTTAATATTCAGTTAATAGGGCAAAAACATTTAAGTGGAGGCCAGATAAGAAATTTATTGTATTTTGCAAAATAGAATAAGGAAAAATTTTAAATGCAATGTTAATACATACAAAGGTATAATGTTAAGAACTAAAAAGTTGGAGAGGGAATTTACTTAGTGCAAATTGCGTATTAAAAAGGTTCTTATACTGACTTAAAGTATAAGAAATTTTAAGAGCTGACTCTAACTCAATAAAAACTTGGACACACACACATCACAGATTTTAACAAACTTCCATTTAATATATAGTAATAAGACACTGAAAGATAAAACAATTAGCTGCATTGCTCTATTTCCTAAACTTTGGAACTCTAAAGTTCTGTTATTTTTTCCACAGTTTTTGTTATCTTACACCCTTAAATATATTACCATAAAATTCCTTAAAAAGAGGATTTTATTTTAATTATAGCTACAATTTAGAGATTCGGTAAAATGTGAAATCTGTACTAACTATGCTGTCTATGATTAAAAGGAAATATTTTAAAAAATTCAATAATCCACCTAAATAGTGTAGAAATATAAAAGTTAACTGACATGATGATGGGTGTAGGAAGAAATCTAAGAGCTATGGAATGAAAGAGAGAGAATAAAGTTAAAGGCAAAGTAGCAAACAGCATTAAAACTTATCACTAATGTATTATTACTAAAGATTCTCCTTTGAGAAGAAACAGAACTTTTATTAACAGCTAAAGTTTGAAAGGTATAAAGAAATGTACTGAAGGGACTAGCTTGTCTCTGGTCCAATCATTTTAGAAAAGGGAGCTTTATAATCTGAAATATACTTTGCATGTCTAATTTGAGCAATTATTTGATACAAATGATGTGATTGCAATTTTCATATAAACTGTAATATGATACATGAATGCAGTATCATATGCATTTATGCACCCAAAATGTAACCAGAGTGTTTTAAATACCTGAATAAGTCAGAGGTGTGCTGAGTCATTTTGTGAGAAAAGAATTCCACATTATTAATTTCTTCAGAAAACAAATATTAAAAATTATATAACTTCTTGATTATGATACTCCCTCACTTATATGTCACCAAAATGTATATTATTTGTATCCAGTTTAATATAAGAACAAACTCAAAGAACAGAAACTTAACAAATCCAGGTAATAAAAAAGTGAAGCTTAAGCAAAATGTTATCCTCAAAGGAATGACAGAAATTAGTTTACCTGGAATACCATAGAGTGCAGATAAAGAACATAAAAAATAAATTAATGAAATTTCTATAGAGGAAAAAGAATTGCAAAGATCTGAATGAAAATTACAGAATTAAAAACATAGGAACAATGCTCTAAAATTGAACCAGTAATGTTTTATTTAAAAAAAAATTATTGAAAAAGATTACTTTGTGAAGACGTCACCCCAGGTGGTGCTAGTGGTAAAGAGTCTGCCTGCCAATGTAGGAGCCATAAGTGACATGGGTTCAATCCCTGGATTGGGAAGATCCCCTGGAGATGGAAATGGAAGCCCACTCCAGTATTATTGCCTGGAAAATCCCATGGACAGAGGAGCCTGGTGGGCTTCAGTCCATGGGGTCGCAAAAGAGTAGGTCACAACTTAAGAACTAAAAAACAACAATACTTCTTTAGAAGTCAAATTTTACCATGTTTAAATTCAATTAAAACACTTTAGTGAATGAAACAGAAGATAAAAATGTCATCAAAGCATCCAAAATATAGACCGTTAATCAATCTACTTGAAATATTGATAATTAAATTTTAACAATGAAAATAACTCATAATTTGAATCTCCCTTGGCATCTGACACTAACATATGCTGTCAATCCTTTCTAACAAATCACTCCTCTTTTTGTTGTTTACCTTACTTAGTTCCGTGACTTGACCCAGCTATTCAACCTTTGGTATATAACATTTCTATTCTTCCTCATGCTCCTCAAATCCTTTCTTTTTTCTTAACTGGTTTAAATTGCTCTGTTCATCTTAACAATCACCCAGTCAATAGCTTCTTGGCCTCTTACTTCAAGCATCTTACTTTAACTGGCAAAAATCTAAGCTAATTAAATAGATTACTCTTCTTAATCCAGTTCTAGAGAAAAATTGACATCTTCTAGAAATTGATGCTTATATATAGAGAGATCTAAGTAGACTAAGAAATTAAAAGTTTGGGCATTTTTCTAGCTCCTAGATTCTTTACTCCTTTATCTGACTCTTTAGCAATACCTTATTCTCCTTCAGCCTCCAATATATATCCTCCCTGATTCCTCTCAAGTACTTGCCTTTATTCTTGGTTCACTAAAAAAGTAAAAACAATAGAACATGAAAGAGTAGAAATAACTATTATTCCTACACTCTCATCATTTTAAGTCTACCAACATACCTGTACCTGCTATCCATGTATTTTGTCTTCTGTTAAAGCAATGAATATTCCTTATTTCAAGCTAAACCTATTCCTCAATGTTGCCCTGTTTTCTGTGTTATTCCCATAAGCTTATTCAACACAGAATCAGTAACATTTAAAACATTTTTTGAAACCGCTTCCTCCTCCAACATCTGTACTCTATTCGACTTAGTACTAAAACCCTTCAAAAGCATAGCATTGACCAATGATTGTTGTCTCCATTTTCTTTATTCTCATTCTTTTTGTAAGTCTATGGCCATCAGGGTTTCACTCCACCATGCTATCACAGAGCTCTTGTCAATGTTGCTAATGACCTTCAGAAGGTAAATTTATGATAAGCCCTTAGTTTCTTGGCAGAATTTGATACTATTGACATAACTTAAAAAAAAAAAAAAACAACTTTTTTTAAAATGCTGAGATGGTTACTCAATCTCCTTCAACTTCCTTTGTCTCTTTTTCTCAGATATATGTCCTTATTCATAGTCAAACCTTTCTAAACTGTTACATTCCATGACCCAATACTTTGTTCTCCTTTGTATCTAGATACCCTCTCTAAATGATATCATTTGGCTTTGTAGCATTCAATTAACTCTCTGTATAAATGAATCTTGAATTTTTAACTCCAGCTCAGACTTTTCCCCTGAACTCATAACGCATATGTTGGGTTGACCAAAAATTTGTTTGGATTTTTCATGTTATGGAAAAACCAGAATGAACTTTTTGGCCAGCTCAATATTGAAATCTCTACTCAACATTTTATGTAGAGTTTGTATTAGTTAGAATAAAGGCCAAACTTTTACATAAGGATACCTTAAAATGCACTTCTCTAAGTATATAAAAGTTTATTGTTGCCTATACTGCAGTCTAAACAATGGACAGTGACCCAAAAGGTCAAATAGGGACCTTTTTCCTTCAAAATCATCTGGTGTGTCATCACCATATGCATAGTCAAACCTGTGGTTCTGCCCTGTATAACTTTCAGCATACAAGTTATAAAAAAGGGAATGACTTTAAGGAGCAAGAGAATTCGAAAACAAACAAAAAATCTACTTCTGCTTCATTGACTATGCTAAAGCCTTTGACTGTGTGGATCCTAAGAAACTGGAAAATTCTTAAAGAGACAGGATACTAGACCACTGCATCTGCCTCCTGAGAAACATGTATGCAGGTCAAGAAGCAACAGCTAGAACTGGACGTGGAACAACAGACTGGTTCCAAATTGGGAAAGGAGTACACCAAGGCTGTATATTGTCAATTGTCACCCTGCTTATTTAACTTATATGCAGAATACATCATGTGAAATGCTGGGATGTATGAAGCACAAGCTGGAATCAAGATTTCCAGGAGAAATATCAACAGCCTCAGATTTGCAGATGATATGATTCTAATGACAGAAAACTAAAAGGAGCTAAAGATCCCCTTAACGAGGGTGAAAGAAGAGAGTGAAAAAGCTGGCTTAAAACTCAACATTCAAAAAACTAAGATCATGCCATGCAATCCCATCACTTCATGGCAAATAGATGGGGTAAAAGTGGAAACAGTAACAGACTTTATTTTCTTGCCCTCCAAAATCACTGTGGATGGTGACTGCAGCCATGAAATTAAAAGACACTTTCTCCTTGGAAGAAAAGCTATGACAAACCTAGACAGCATATTAAGAAGCAAAGACATCACTCTGCCGGCAAAGGTCTATATAGTCAAAGCTATGTTTTTTTCAGTAGTCATGTATGGATATGAGAGTTGGACTGTAAAGAAAGCTTAGTGCCAAAGAATTTATGCTTTCAAGTTGTGGTGCTGTAGAAGACCCTTAAGAGCCATTGAGAGGCAAGGAGACCAAACCAGTCAATCCTAAAGGCGGTCAACCCCGAATAGTCATTGGAAGGACTGATGCTGAAGCCGAAGCTCCATTACTCTGGCCACCTGATTTAAAGAGCCAACTTTCTAGAAAAAACCCTGATCAGGGACAGATTGAGGGCAAAAGGAGAAGGAGGCAACAGAGGATTAGGTGGTTGGATGGCATCACTGACTTAATGGACATGAGTTTGAGCAAATTCCAGGAGATAGTGAAGGGCAAAGAATCCTGGCATGCTGCAGTTCATGGGGTCGCAGAGTCAGACTTGAGTTAGTGACTGAACAACAATGAGAATGTTTGTGTCTTAATAAACAGGTTAGAAGTCATATAAACCACTTCTTCATACATTTTTTTAGTTATATAACATCACATATATTGAGAAGAGATTGGGGAATTAGCTAAAATATGTGTTTCAGGAATTCTGCTACCTAATAATGAAAAAAAGTGAAAGTGTTAGTCCCCCCAACCTTAACTGATCTTTTGCTACCCCATGGGCTGTAGCCCACAAGGCTCCTCTGTCCATGGAATTTTCCTGGCAAGAATACTGGAGTGAATTGCTACTTTCTGCTCCAGGGGATATTCCTGATCCAGGGATCAAACCTGGGTTTCCTACATTGCAGGCAGATTCTTTACCATCTGAGCCATCATCAATAGTATTAGTTAAACTGAATAAAAACTCCCACTGACAACAGATGAAAAAGATTTTTTAAATATCTAAAAAAAGGAATCAAAAAGTTAACAAGACAGTAAAGACTATGACAACAGGTTTTGGGAAGAATATATAGGCTCACAAAGGTGAATTTGTAGCATTGAGTCTGTATTTCTTATACAGACGTCTTAAAATTCCAGAATAAGGTGACCAGAAGCTAAGAAGCTGTTTGAAACTTTTGAGAGTCTTGTAGGAATAAGAGTAATACAATTAATTAGAGCCCAGTAACTGCAAATGTGGCAAATTATGAAAGTCTCCATGTCTAGCAGAGAACTTAAGAGTTAGAAACAATATCAGGGCAAAAGCAAAAGTAGACAAATTCATGAAGAGATTGATACATCTTTTCAGTTAATTTCAATCCTGAAACTGCTTTCAGGTGATGTTGAATGCCAGTGCTTAAGGAGCTTTCAATATAAAAATATAAATTCTCAAAATAAAAATATCATAAAACCTCAGATTTTATCTATAAATTTAACATCATGTCTGATAAGAATTAAGTCTGGCCCAAGAAGCAAAAGATCATATGAATAAAAAGCAGAACGATTTTACAGATAAAAAGAGATTCAGAGACAGAGGCTTTAGGAAATACTATTAATATGTCCAAGGATATAAAAGCCCGAGAAAGTTGATAGAGAACTAAAATCTATGAAAGAGTAAATCAAAATTATGGAACTGAAGAAATAAGAATTCAGTGAACATGTTTGATAGTCAGTTAAAGCTAACAGAAGATAATACTAGTGAACCAGAAAACAATCAGAAGGGAATAATCATTATAAAATCTTGAAACACAAAAAATGAAAAATATAAATTGAAATATGATTTGTGGAACATATTTAAATCACAGACTCAGAGAATATGTGAACTAAAAGAAATATGAGAGAATAAAACTGTTCAAAAAGATATCATTTGAGAATTGTTTTAAAAATATGAAAAACATAAAGTCATAAATTCATACATAATAAGGAAATTAAGAATATAAAGTCAGAACTAGAAAATCACCTGAATAAAGAATAAAGCAGAAATAGCCTATATCATGTTTATTTTCAAAAATTATACATGCAGGAAGGATAGACCAGAATTGAGATTAAATAAGGACAAATTGGAAATGATGGGGGCAAACTGGAACTCACCCTGGTCTCCTATCACACCAAATTTCCAACTTTGACAATATCAATATCAGGAGATATTGATAACCTTCATCATGGAGCTAAAAGTTCACTGGGCAAAAAAGTAAGACTTGTTCTATGCCATAGTGTTCATTTTCACCTGGGGTTAACATCCAAATACTAGAAATGGCATTGACTATTGCTCAGTTTTGAATTCATATATACCATTTATATTTTCTCTAATGTCACTTAACCCAGACTCATCCTCTTCCTTTTTCCCCACACTAAGTTTGACTATCAAAGCATTCTTGGTTTTTATTAAAATTCATTGAAGATGAGTGCCAAAGATTTTATGCCCTATAACTGTGGTGTTGGAGAAGACTCTTGAGAGTCTCTTGGAAAGCAAGGAGATCAAAGCAGTCAGTCCTAAAAGAAGTCAACCCTGAATGTTCATTGGAAGGACTTATGCTGAAGCTGAAGCTCCAATACTTTGGCCACCTGATGTGAAGAGCCAGCACATTGGAAAAGACCCTGATGCTGGGAAATATTGAGGGAAAGAGGAGAAGAGGGCAACAGAGATGAGATGGTTGGATGGCATAACTGACTCAAAGGACTTGAATTTGAGCAAACTCTGGGAGATAGTGAAGGACAGGGAAACCTGGCATGATGCAGTCCATAGGGTTGCAAAGAGTTGGACTTGACTTAGCTACTGAACAACAAACAGCAAACTGAAGATGAGAACAGTATATTGAGAGTAAATATGTGGAAGAGAGAGATTTAGAGCCATAAGCTCTTACACTTAATTTTAAAATAATGAAATTAAATAATACAACCTACCTGGAAACAGATGTTAGCAAATTAATGAAGGTTAGAAAACAAAAGGAGTAGGGATCAAACCCAGGTCTCCTGTACTGTAGGCAGATTCTTTAAAGTTGAAATAGGATTGAGAAATCTACAGCTCAGTATATACTGTGATAAAAATACTATTAAACATGAAGTTATTTTGACTGATGTATTGAACTAAACTACACATAAGGAGTGATAAATAGGTATGAAAAAGTAGAATTAATTTAAAATCTACCCTAATATCAGTAAAACCCCAAACTGCTTTCTCTCTTCTACACATAGTACAACTATATATTTTTCTCCAAGCTAAAACATTTTAAAAAATTCATTTGTGCATGAGAAAAGCCTACACTGGGCTGAAAACCAGGGGCTCCCTACTGTTAAGAATAATTTCCTATCTCATTACTTGAAAGAGATTTCAGAACAAGGTTAAGGCAAGAGTGAAGCAATGAAGCACCTAAGGTACAAAATTTAATAAGATAATCACTCTCAGGTTCACACAAGTGCAACTTTCTTGTGATTAATATTTACATGTTACTTTTTAGATCCTTTTATTTACATGCCATATGCTTGAGTTTTGTGTATTCACTATTACTGTCTCTCCTTTTTAATTGGAGTATTTAGTATGTAATTAGTTACTGATGATCAGATTTAATTTACAATTGCTCTTTTATGTCTTGTTTTATTGTCCTTTCCCTCCTTTTGACTAATAGAATATTTTAAAATATCTGATATATAGTTAAAAATCAGACAGGTATTTTCTGGGTACTTAGCAAGGGAAATATCAACAAAATATAGTCTCTACAATTGTGAAGTTTTCAACAATATCATCAGTGTAATTCATAGTGTGGTATGCCACAAGAGGAGGCATGTTTGCATGGAAGGAGTGAAAGGTAAGAAAAGCAAAACATCACCAAGAACAACAAAAAACATTACAGAGGGATGTCTGAAGGTGATCATATATGGCCTCAGGCTGCAGTGGGTTGGAGTGGGGCTTGGATTACCAGCTAGAAACTGGGCTGGATTGAGGTGGTGAAAGCACCAGATCCTAGCTACAAGACCAGTGGTCAGTGACAATTCTTTGCATAAAAGAATTCCCACAAAGATGGAAAGTAGTGAAACAAATTAAGTACTTACTAAAAGGAAAAAAACGTACAATACCTGTGGGTAGACACACGGGCAGACTTAGAGAGAGAGTTGCACCCTTGTAGCAGTTTGAGTTACTTTCATGGAGTATTTCTTATAGGCTTCCTTTGGCCAGTCACTCTGAATTGCCTGGTACACAGTCCGTATTTGGTATATCTCAGGTTAGAAACGGCTTGCCTGTTAACTCAGCTGGTAAAGAATCTGCCTGCAATGTGGGAGAGCTGAGTTCGATTCCTGGGTTGGGAAGATCGCTGGAGGAGGGCATGGCAACCCACTCCAGTATTCTTGTCTGGAGAATCTCCATGGACAGAGGAACCTGGCAGACTATAGTCCATGGAGTTAAAAAGAGTCGGCTATGACTGAGTGACTAAACACAGCACAGGTTAAAAAGCAGAGACATTACTTTGCTGACAAAGGTCTGGATAGTCAAAGCTATGTTTTTTCCAGTACTCCTGTATGGATCTGAGAGTTGGACCATAAAGAAGGCTGAGCACGGAAGAATTGATGCTTTTGAACTGTGGTGTAGGAGAAGACTCATGAAAATCCCCTCTAATGCAGAGAGATCAAACCTGTCAATCTTAAAGGAAATCAATCCTGAATAGTCATTGGAAGGAATGATGCTGAAGCTGAAGCTCCAAGACTTCGGCCACCTGATCCAAAGAGCCTGATTGGAAAAGACCCTGATGCTGGGAAAGATTGAAGTCGGGAGGAAAAGGGGATGACTGAAGATGAGGGGTTGAATGGCATCATTGACTCAATGGACATGAATTTGAGCAAGCTTTGGGAGATGGTGAAGGACAGGGAAGCCTGGTGTGCTGCAGTCCACGGGGTCGCAAAGAGTCAGACACGAATGAGCGACTGCACATTAACAAATATTCCTCCCATGTGTGCATGTGAATCTCTTAGCCAAGATGGATTAATTAAAAAAGCTTCTGGGTAGACCACTCTTTGGCATAACTCCCCTTTAGCCTCCAAGGAGCCTTTCTGCACATGTGTGGTGGGGTAGTTCTCCTGACTTCAGAATGAGAAATATGTGCTCTGAAAAGAGTCCATCTTCCTCATCTTAATTGCCCTGCTATTGTTTGTTGTCTTGGAGTTTTGGTCAATAGAGAATGAATCTGCAATTGCTTTACCCTGGAGGGGAGCCCATCTGCCTCCTGCCTCAAAGGGAATCTTGAAGGTTGAATGAAAATAGTTAGAAAAATGTTCCCTAACAACCAACATGAATAAGCATTGTTCATTTTTTGTCCTTTATGCTTTCAGAGGATGTTTATTCTGAACTAGATTGAGTGGCTTTATATTTTCTGATCTCAAGCACATGACTCTTGCACCTTTTAATTTATCATTTGGTCAATTTCTTATACTTTCTACTTATTAAATTCAAATCCATCATTCTTTTTCTTTTTATTATTTTTGGAATTTTGTGCCCATTTGGACTTATTTTTTCATAGTTTTATTGACAGCAAAATTGAGCAGAAGATACAGGGCTTTTCCAATCGCCCTATGCCTCCACATATGCATAACTTCCTGCATGATCAACAGCCTCCACCAGAGTGGTACATTTCTTACAATTCATGAACCTATATCAGCATATCATAATCATCCCAGGTTCATAGTTTATATCAGTATTCATTTACTGTATTGTACATTCTATAGGTTTGGACAGATTAATAGTATGTATCCACCATTATAATAGCATATGGAGTAATTTCCTTCCTCTCATTTAGAAATCTGTATTTGGCATTTATTAACGCTTTGTTCTCAATTTATACCCCTTGTACTCACCGTTGCTTCTTCCTAAAATATTCTTTTCCTAGATCCAGACATTAAGGTCTCAATTCAAATGCAAACATAAGCTGTGAATTTAAATATTCTTTAAGCCAGCCACTTTTTGTTCAAATTATCTTCATGCATATGTTACTATTCAATATCCTTGTCTTTGGTTTGCGTCTTTACAATCTCTGTAATCCCCCCTCCAAGTGCATGCACACACACACACACACATGAGCTCCATAATAGCAAGTACATTGCATGAATTGTTCATTGTATCTACTCAGACCTTAGATCCCTGAGGCTCCCCAAGATCTGAAAGAATGCTCCTATTCAATTATATATATTGAGTTCAAAAACTTGACTTAAATTTTCTGAACTTTATCCATTGGGAATCAGTCTAAAAATTAAAATTTGGCTTGCATTTGCTGAGTTCCAAACCAAATTTTCAATAATTTTTTTAATGTAAATACAATTATTGTATTAATATTTTCTGAGTGTTTATGCTATACATGATACTGTCCCTGAGTTCTAGCAGGCATATATAGTACATCCTAGTCTTACATCTACATAACCATTTTTGAAAAAGTTTGCATTATAATGACATTTTAAAAACAAAGCAGAATTATTTGAGTATATTTGTATATAAGAAAATACTTATCAGGAACAGTATAACATACTACTTCACAGTTCCACACAAATGTTGTTTCCTGTCATTATAATATATTTACATGAATTTTACCTTCATAAAGATTACAATGATGCAGGAAGATTGTCACAGGACATTTTGGAGGGATTTACCCTCATCATCACTGGGAAGATACTGCATAGGTTAAAACACAAGGAACCAATGTACTCCTTAATAGAATTTCTTAAAATGTATTTTTGGAAAGTTAAGAAAGATTAACAAAAAATTTAATTAAGTTGTGTAGGTTTGTGGACTACCATTAAAACACACACACACACACACACACACAATTTTTCTCACTGGGCAGGTATTTTTGTATTTCTCATAATTTAAATACAAGATCACTTCTAAAGCCCCAAACATTTTCATTGCAAGACTAAAGAGATGTTTCTAATGGCACATTAATTAGAAAGTATTCACCTAACTTGAACTTGAAAGTAAAATATATTTCTTAAGAGAACACAAATTTTAAAAATATATAGTTTTCTCATTCATGACTATGAAGCACTGAAATCAATATAGACCTGTTTAATAAAATATTTTATGTTTCCCAAAATCAACTTAAAAAAAAATGAGAATATCAAGAATATCTCCATGTTTCAATTTAAAAATTTGAGTATACACTTTTAAGATTTATCTAAGATATAAATCTTATTCCACAATCACAGTTCTAACTAACTGCCCAGATATTAAATGCTGCTTATATTTGTAACAATTAAAAACTATAAGTAAACAATCTTATCATTTATTGAATGGATGGACCAATTATTTTAAACGTCCATATACTGAAATGATACTCAGCAAGGAAAAGAAACAGACAAGTGATATAGGCAACAATATAAATGAATATCAGCTCCTTTGTACCCCTGATAGAAATCATAAACAATAGAATCCATACTAGATGACTGCATTTAAATCTATCTCTAGAAAATGAAATTATTATCTGTAGCAATACAAAGCAGATCAGACAAGCCTGGCCCTGAGATTTGGGAGTAGGAATTGATTGGAATTGGGCATGAGAAAACTTCTGCAGGTAACAGAAATATACAGAATCTTTTCTTGAGAGTGCAGTTATATGGATATATGCATTTTTCAGAACTAACTCAACTCTAAAATTAAAATTGTACTTTTTATTGTATATAAATCAAAAAGTTGATTTAAAAAGCATAATAACATACTATACACACATCAAAATCGCTAGTTAGATAGGATTAAAATACCAAACAAATGAGATTCCTGGCGATTGATGATGAGAGTATAAGATGTAGTCCAGTCACTGCAGAACTATCTGACTGTGTCTAAAGAAGCTGACTGACTATGACTTAAAATTTATATCCCTAAAAAAGATTAAGTTAATATATTCACCAGAGGACATGAAAAAGGATGCTTATTACACCAATAATTTGCCAAAATCTAGATACATAGATCAAATCTACATAAACGTTGAATACATAAATGCATTGTGATATAGTCAATGAAATTTAATATCATATTGCAGTTAGAATAAATGAACTACAACACAACCCAACAGAATATAAGAATATCACAAACATTAGGGACTGATAAAAGTCAGAAACAAGGCAGTAAATAGCATATATTCAACTTATATAAAGCTCAGAAGTAGTTTAAATTATCGTTAAGCACAGTAGAGAGCTACTAGGGAGCTAGTAACTAAAGGCAGTCACAGGAACAGTTTGTGGTTTTTGAGTGGAATTAAATAGCACATTCATTTTGTGATTATTCATAGAGACATATATTTACTAACTATACACTTTGAGTATGTTACACTTAATGCTTCAATAAAAGTTTACATAAAACAGTTAACAGTGCTTCAAATATTCAAAGCAAAGTAAGTCACTTTACACCACTTAGATTAGAAAGATGATCTAATATTCCTGCTAAGTCCACATTTTAGTGGACTTTATTTTCCAAAGTATTTGTAGAAAAAAGTGAGTAAATGTCACTCCAGAAAATCATTTCATTTTTTATTATTTGGGGACATGCTAAGTTAAACTTATATTTATTTATTTACTGCAGAATTTTAAAAGGTTTAACTTTAATATCCATAGGCTTCCCATGTGGTGCAGTGGTAAAAAATCTGCCTTCCAATGCAGGAGACACAAGAGAAATGGGTTCTATCCCTGAGTCGGGAAGATGCCCTGAAGTAGGAAATGACAGCCTGCTCCAGTACTCTTGACCGGAAAATTCTTTGAACAGAGGATCCTGGTGGGCTACAGTCCATGGGGTTGCAGAGAGTTGGCCATGACTGAGTGAGTAAGCACAGAACACGTTTAGATATTAAATAGGAAATGCATTTATTCATGAAAAATATTATTTTCTAAAGAAAGCTTCAATTAGTGTAAATATACACTATAGATTGCTGTTCTAACATCTTTTTCTGTATCTGATATTAAATTATTTAAATAGATATAACTATGAATTTGATTTAAAATTTAGTCTATAACATCATTCGCCAATTACGATGACAAATTTTATTTTATTATTATTATTGATAATAATGAGAGCTAAACAGCCTTTTATGTACATTGTTTGCATTAACTGTCAGAAAACTCTATGTTAAATAAATCACAGATCATTAAAATTTTTAAAAAGTCTTAAGGAAGACAAGCATTTTTCTAACTGTTTGTTATTGAAAACATTTGATATTTTAAATAGAAAAGTTGTACCATGATCAGTTTCTTGGAATTTTACTTTTGTGCTAAATACTAACTGTATCTGAAGGAATATTTTTGAAGTATAGCTTATTTATAATGTTGTGTTAGGTCCTGCCATGCAGCAAAGTGAATTAGTTGCACATACATATACACATGTATCTCCTCTCTTTCAGTTTATTTTCCCATATGCATACAGAGTATTGAGTAGAGTGCCCTAGGCTGTACAGTGGGTCCTTATTAGTTATCTGTTTTATATATAGTATGTGTACATGTCAATCCAAATCTCCCAGTTTATCCCTACCTCCCCTTTCCCACTGGGTAACCGTAAGTTTTTTTTTTTTTTCTTTTCCTACATCTATGACTATTTCTGTTTTGTAAAGAAATTCATTTGTTCCATTTTTATTGCTGTCACATTTAAGTGATATCATGTGATATTTGTCATTCTGTTTCTGACTTACTTCACTTAGTATGAGACAATCTCTAGGTCCATTCATGTTGCTGCAAATGGCATTATTTCCTTCTTTTTTTTATGAGTGAGTAATAAATGAGTTTCAACCTTAAACTTTCCCAGTAACTTGTTTCTAATATAACACAGAAAATGATGCTTCTGGCAAAGGAAGGTGGTTATATTCCTGAACAATTCTAATATGTTCTACCTATTGTAGGTAAGCATTGCAATGAACAATGGGATACATGTGTCTTTTTCAAATTTGGTTTCCTTAGGATATATGCCTAGGAGTGGGATTGCTGGGTCATATGGTGGTTTTATTCCTAGTTTTTTAAGGAATCTCCATGCTGTCTTCCATTGTGTCTGTATCAATTTACATTCCCACCAACAGTGCAAGAGTGTTCCCTTTTCTCCACAGCCTCTCCAGCATTTATAGTTTGTAGACTTTTTGATGATGGCCATTCTGAATGGTGTGAGGTGATACCTCATTGTAGTTTTTATTTGCATTTCTCTAATAATGAGCAATGTTGAGCATCTTTTCATGTGTTTGTTAGCCATCTGTATATCTTCTTTGGAGAAATGTCTGTCAAGGTCTTTTCCCCACTTTCTGATTGCATTGTTTGTTTTTCTGGCATTGAGTTGTATGAGCTACTTGTATATTATGGAAATTAATCCTTTGTCAGCTGTTTCATTTGCTATTATTTTCTCTCATTCTGAAGGTTGTCTTTTTGCCTTGCATGTAATTTCCTTTGCTGTGCAAAATCTTTTAGGTTTAATCAGGTCCCACTTGTTTATTTTTGTTTTTATTTCCATTACTCTAGGAGGTGGGTCATAGAGGCTCTTGCTTTGATTTATGTCATTTTTTGTTCTGCCTATCTTTTCCTCTAAGAGTTTTATATTTTCTGGTCTTCCATTTAGGTCTATAATCCATTTTGAGTTTATCTTCGTGTATGGTGTTAGGAAGTGTTCTAATTTCATTCTTTTACATGTAGTTGTCCAGTTTTCCCAACACCATTTATTGAAGAGGCTGTCTTTGCCCCACTGTATATTCTTGCCTTCTTTGTCAAATATATGGTACCCACAGGTGCATAGGTTTATTTCTGGGCTTTCTATCTTGTTCCATTGGTCTATGTTTCTGTTTTTGTGCCAGTACCATACTATCTTGTTGACTGTAGCTTGTAGTATAATCTGATGTCGGGAAGGTTGATTCCTCCAGCTCCATTCTTCTTTGTCAAGACTGCTTTGGCTGTTCAAGGTCTTTTGTGTTTCCACATGAATTGTGAAATTTTTTGTCCTACTTTGAAAAATGTCAATGGTAATTTGATAGGGATTGCATTGAATCTGTAGATTGCATTTGATAGTATAGTCATTTTCACAATATTGATTCTTCCTACTCTGGAACATGGAATATCTCTCCATCTGTTTATGTCAGCTTTGATTTCTTTCAGTAGTGTCTTATAATTTTCTGTGTACAGTTCTTTTATCTCCTTAGGTAAGTTTATTCCTAGATATTTAATTCTTTTTGTTGAATGGGATTGATTGGTGAATGGGATTGATTCCTTAATTTCTCTTTCTGATTTTTCATTGTTAGTATATAGATATGCAAGTGATTTCTGTGTATTGATTTTGTATCCTGCAACTTTCATAAATTCACTGATCAGCTCTAGTAATTTTCTGATGCTATTTTTAGGGTTTTCTATGTATGTACAGTATCATGTCATCTGCAGTGAGAGCTTTACTTCTTCTTTTCTGATTTGGATTCCTTTTATTTCTTTTTCTTCTCTGATTGCTGTAGCTAGGACCTCCAGAACTATGTTAAATAACAGTAGAGAAAGTGGACACCCTTGTCTTATTCCTGATCTTAGGGGGAATACTTTCATTTTTTCACCATTGAGGATAATGTTTGTTGTAGGCTTATCATACATGGCCTTTATTATGTTGAAGTAGTTTCCTTCTATGACCATTTTGTTGAAGAGTTTTAATCATAAACGGGTGCTTAATTTTGTCAAAGACTTTTTCTGCATCTGTTGAGATTACCATGTGGCTTTTATCTTTCAACTTGTTAATATGGTGTATCACATTGATTCATTTGCATATATTGAAGAATCCTTGCATCCCTGAATAAACCCAACTTGATTATGGTGTATGAGCTTTTTGATGTGTTGCTGAATTCTGTTTGCCCAAACCTTGTTGAGGATTTTTGCATCTATATTTATCAGTGATATTGGCCTGTAGTTTTCTTTTTTTGTGTTGTCCTTGTCTGGTTTTGATATCAGGGTGATGATGGCCTCATAGAATGAGTTTGGAAGTGTTCCTACCTCTGCAATTTTTTGAAAGAGTTCTAGAAGGATAGGCATTATCTCTTCTCTAAATGTTTGATAGAATTCTTCTGTAAAGCCATCTGGTCTTGGGCTTTTGTTTTTTGGGAGATTTTTGATCACAGCTTCAATTTCAGTGCTTGTAGTTGGGTTGTTCACAATTCCTATTTCTTCCGTGTTCAGTCTTGGAAGATTGAACTTTTCTAAGAATCTGTCCACTTCTTCCAGGTTATCCATTTTGTTGCTATATAGTTGTTCAGAATAGTCTCTAATAATCCTTCATATTTCTGCATTGTCTATTGTAACCTCTCCTTTTTCATTTCTAATTTTGTTGATTTTATTATTCTCTCTGTTCTTAATGAGTCTGGCTAAAGTTTTCTTAATTCTGTTTATCTTCTGAAAGAACCAACTTTTAGTTTTATTGATCTTTACTATTGTTTCATTTATTTTTCATTTATTTCTCTTAGGATCTTTATGATTTCTTTCCTTCTTCTAATTTTGGGTTTCTTTGTTCTTCTCTTTCCAGTTGTTTCAGGTGTAAAGTTAGGCTGTTCATTCGTTGCTTTTCTTCTTTCCTGAGATAGGATTGCTTTGCTATAAACTTCCCTCTTAGAACTGATCCCATAGGTTTTGAGTTGTCATGTTTTCATTGTCATTTGTTTGGAAATTTATTTTATTTCCTTTTTGATTTCTTCAGTAACCTGTTGGTTATTTAGAAATGTATTGTTTAATCTCCATGTGTTTGTGTTTCTTAAAGTTTTTTTTTTCTTGTATATGATATCTAGTCTCATATTGTTGTGGCTGGAGAAAATGCTTGATATGATTTCAATCTTCTTAAATTTACTGAGGTTTGACTTGTGACCCAAGATGTGGTCTATCTGAGAGAATGTTCCATGTGCACTTGAGAAGAAATTGCATTCTTCTGCATTTGGAAGGAAGGTCTTAAAGATATCAGTGAGATCCATCTTATCTAAAGTAACATTTAAGACTTGTGTTTCCTTATTAATCTTCTGTTTTGATGGTCTGTCCATTGGTGTGAGTGGGGTGTTAAAGTTTCCTACTATTATTGTGTTACTGTCAATTTCTCCTTTTATGTCTGTTAGTGTTCGTCTTATGTACTGAGGTGCTTCTATGTTGGGTGCATAGATATTTGCAATTGTTTTATCTTCCTCTTGGAGTGATCCCTTGATCATTAGGTAGTGTCCTTCTTTATCTTTTGTAATCTTCTTTATTTAAGGTCGATTTTGTCTGATATGGTGATTGCTACTCCAGCTTTCTTTTGCTTCCCATTTGCATGGAATATATTTTCCATCCTCTCATTTTCAGTCTATATGTGTCTTTATGTCTGAAGTGTGTTTCTTGTAGACAGTGTATATATGGGTCTTGTTTTTGTTTCCATTCACCCAGTCTGTGTCATTTGGTTTTAGCATTTAATTTACATTTAAAGTATTTATTGATATATATGTTCCTATTGCCACTTCTTAAATGTTTGAGGTTGATTTTGTAGATTTTTTTTTCTTTTCTTGTATTTCTTGACTATATAAGTCCTTTTAACATTTGTTGCAAAGCTGGTTTGGTGGTACTGAATTCTCTTAACTTTTGCTTGTCTGAAAAGCTTTTTATTTCTCCATAAATTTTGAATGAGATTCTTGCCAGGTACAATAATCTTGGTTGTAGATTCTTCCCTTTCAGTACTTTAAATATATCCTGCCATTCCCTTCTGGCATGAAGAGTTTCTGCTGAAAGACCAGCTGTTAATTAGGCAAATGAGGTTTCCCTTGAATGTTACTGTTGCTTTTCCATGCTGCTTTTAATATTCTTTCTTTGTGTTTAGTTTTTGTTAGTTTGATTATTATGTGTTCTGGCGTGTTTCTCCTTGGGTTTATCCTATATGGGACTCTTTGTGCTCCTTGGACTTGATTGACTATTTCTTTTTCCACGTTGGGGAAATTTTCAACTATAATCTCTTCAAAATTTTTCTGATACCCTTTTTCCCTCTTCTTCTGAGACCCGTATAATTCAAATGTTGGTGCATTTGATATTATCCCAGAGGTCTCTGAGACTATCGTCAGTTCTTTTCATTCTTTTTATTTTATTCTGCTCTTCAGAAGTTATTTCCACTATTGTGTCTTCTAGCTCACTGATTCGTTCTTCTACTTCAGATATTTTGTTATTGATTTCTTCCAGAGTCCTCCTGAGTTTTTTTTCATCCCATTTATTTCCATTTTCCAAGTGTTGTCTTAAATTCATTCTTTTACTTGTTCATTTGTGCTTCTTTGTTACTGTTATATGCTGAGTCTTTGACCATTTCAGAGACTTGATAGATATTTGATGTTCAAAAGACAGTTATGTGTATTAATAGAGCCAGTAAGAAGTATGTGATAAAGGAAAGAGGAAAGTGCCAGAGATGAGCAGCAGAAAAGGCATGGGTTTTGAATTTACATACATGTCAGATTAAGCTCTTTTTTCAATCCTTCTGTTCCACATTTGCAAAACAGAAAATTATTTATATCATGTGTGGATTTATGAAAATCAAATGAAATGCTATACAAAAATAACTGACAAATGATTATACTATTCTTAGTAAATCTGGTAATGAGCAGCACGATAAGAATTACAATAACAGTGAGATACAAGGTGATATACCCATAATTCCAGTACTTACATATGACATCTTATTATTTTCATTTCTATTACTTTCTCTTTTTTTTCTTTGTCACAAAGAGCATTCTGCAAGTAAATATATTCTTCACTTAAAATTTTAAGTATAGACTCAAGATTTTGTTAATACTCAAGATATGTACTATAAAATCTTGTTGAAAATGTAGATTTCTAATCTTGAATATAAAAGAGGAAATATTTTTTTGAAATGTTTTATTCTGATAGGAAAAGCACAAGAATGCCTGTTTTGTGCAATATGTAGTTTTAACTATCACTTGCAAAAGTTTTCCTAATGCACAAACTTGCATTACTATTTTTTTAGTATTTTGAATATATTTCAAGTATTATTCATCTGTATTTTTTTAGTGAATATGCTGTTAATGGCGTTTGCCCAAAAGTTTTTTTTCTAATTCATTTGTATCTTTCTATTATATTAAGAATATAATAAAATAGACCTTATATCTTAATTTGATTTAAATTATTTTTTTAGTTTTTTGGATGTATTTCAATTACATTTTCAATATTTAGAAGCTTAAGTTATATGCAGTTGCATCTATTCATAGCTGTTATTATACTTTCTTATATATCCCATGGCATTTAAATGCCCAAAGCTTATACCAATTCAAAAAACTTTTAGGCTGTCTAAAATTTAACTTTACAATTTACCTTAAATGTGTACTATGAAAAAAGGACCTGGTTTGTTTACTTTTTCTTTAAAAATATTTTTGTCAATGTTGATGCATTATATGTCAAATGTCCTTCCTTTTATTACAGTTTTTTATAATGATTTTAAATTTTATTTTTGATTACAGTTAAATGTTTAATCATAGAGTTTATTTTAATTGTTGTAATAAGGTGAGGACCTATTTTTGTTACCTTTATAATTATTTTTCCACATCACCTTTGCTTTTCATCCTTTTTTTTGCAATCATATGTGGAAAATGATACAGATTTTAATGCATTTTGTATGCACTTTTTTAGTTTTCAGTATTCATAAATTGTAACAGTAATGATTAAAATAACTATGCAGTATGGGATAATAGCAATTTCGCCTACTTCAACTGTGAAGCTAATTAGACTCCCTATAAATTATATGACCAGTATACTAATCAGAAAAGCTCAAAATGTAGAAGACACTTTTGACTCATCTTTTTGCTCAATATCTGCATTTCATACAGTTTTAAAAGTTTTAAGCTCTTCATAAGCAGTATTTTTCAAACTGATCAATAAATTCTATCAATCTTCTTTGTCACCTCTGATTTAGATTTCCTTATTATGTCTTACCAGAAGAGGGATAATATAACTTCTTACTGTTTTCCTGATATATTTTTGCTCCTTATTCCCAGATTTCTGATTCTATGCTTTTTTCATAGAAATGTATGTATAGTACTGCATTTCTTGCTGGCTTTATTTGAAACTTTAAAATTTGAACCATACACACCTCAAACCCCATTACCAGATGGCTACATACTATTGATTCAGTTTTAACTTCCATTGTGCCCTAGGTCAAACTGATATTTTCTCTTTGATCCTGATGGTTTTAAAACTTTTATGCCTTTCCATTTTCCTTTTCTATTAAATCCTTTTCCAAATACTTGTTATCTGTTTAATCCCAGTATATCATCTCCTAAATTTTTTCTTAACTATAACAATCTCTTTTAGTTTCCTCCATGGCACATATTTTTAAAAAAATTTATTGTAGCACTATTACTTCAACTTGTGTATGGACACTTGATATTTTCTTTTCACTTATTCCCAATTGCAAGTAATTTAGGTAAAAGGCTAAACATTAGTTTTTTATATTAAAATGTCTTTATAATTCCAATTATAATAAGTTCAGTAAAAGATGAATATCTAATGTATTGTTGTTATTATTGTTCAGTGACCCGGTCATGTCAGACTCTTTGTGACCCCATAGATTGCACCATGCAAGGCCTTCCAGTCCCTCACCATCTCCCAAAGTTTGCCCACATTCATGTCCATTGCATCAGTGATCTAAAGTATATGCATTCCAAAATCATATTATTCTTCAAGTTTAATTAAAATCTTTATTTTTCCAAAAAAAAAAATTTTTGAAAATTCCATTTAACTTCTGTGTTCTAATTTTTAGCAAAAAATCAAATAATAAAATAGTATTTCTAATTATAAAATTTTAGAATTCCTAATAATAATGCAGCAAACATGTTTATACAAATAAAAAGTAAATAGTATGTTAAATATTAATAGGTTCTAACAAATATTTAATAAAATATGTAGTCTATCTGAGAATTATTTGGATTCATAGTATAAAAGTTATGTGCAGATTTTCAGTATAAAGAGAAAAATATCTGATTGTTTAACAAAGCCATGTCTATAAGGAAAATGAAGAAAGTAAGTAAAGAAGAACAATAGACTTTTAAAGCTATGTCAGGGGACAGAAGAGATAAATCATCAGAGCATAGAGGATTTTTAGGGTAGTGAAAATACTCTATATGACATTATAATGATAGATATATGTCTTTATACATTTGTCCAAGTCCATAGAGTGTACAACACCTAGAATGAACTCTAAGGTAAAATATGGACTTTGAGTGATTATGTCATGTCCAAGCCAGTTCATCCTTGCTAAAAAAAAAAAAAGAAAAAAAAACAACTAATTTTTGTGAGTGATGCTGACTGTTGGGGATATCATGCATGTGCAGAGGCAAGGAGTACATGGGAAATTTCTGTCCTTCCCTCTCAATTTTGTTGCAAACCTAAAATGGCTCTAAGAAATTTATTTAATGAAAAAAAAAAAGTGTGCTGAAATAAAGCATTTCAAAAGATAAATAGCTCCCAAGCTCTCTCTCTCTCTCTCTCTCTTTTTCTTTGAAGTTGAAGGACAAATGCTTTACAGAATTTTTTTTTTTCAAACCTCAACGTGAATCAGCCACAGGTATACGTATTTCCCTCCAACCTTCTTGAACTTCCCTCCCATCTTCCTCCCCATCCCACCCCTCTAGGTTGATACAGAGCCCCTATTTGAGTTTCCTGAGACTTACAGTAAATTCCCCTTGGCTATTTATTTTACATATGGTAATGTAAGTTTCCATGTTACTCTTTCCATACATCTCACCCTTTCCTCCCTCCTCCCCATGTCCATGAGTCTATTCTCTAGGTCTGTTTCTCCATTGCTGCCTTGAGAATAAATTCTTCAGTACCATTTTTCTAGATTCCATACATATGTGTTAGTATTCAATATTTATCTTTCTCTTTCTGACTTACTTCACTCTATAATAGGCTCTAGGTTCATCTACCACATTAGAACTGACTCAAAGGCGTTCCTTTTTATGGCTGAGTAATATTCCATTGTGTATATGTACCACAATTTCTTTATCCATTCATCTGTCGATGGATATCTAGGTTGCTTCCATGTTCTAGATATTGTAAATAGTGCTGCAGTGAACAATAGGATACATGTGTCTCTTTCAATTTGGTTTCCTCAGAGTTTATGCCTAGGAGTGGGATTGCTGGGTCATATGGTGGTTTTTGGAAGGACTGATGTTGAAGCTGAAACTCCAATACTTTGGTCACCTGATGCAAAGAACTGACTCATTTGAAAAGACCCTGATGCTGGGAAAGATTGAGGGCAGGAGGAGAAGGGGATGACAGAAGATGAGATGGTTGGATGGCATCACTGGCTCAATGGACTTGAGTTTGGGTAAACTCTGGAAGTTGGTGATGGACAGGGAGGCCTGGCATGCTGCTGTTCATGTGGTCACAAAGAATTGGACATGACTGAGCAACTGAGCTGAACTGAACTGAACTGATGGTGGCTTTATTCCTAGTTTTTTAAGGAATCTCCATAGTGTCTTCCATAGTGGCTGTATCGATTTATATTCCCACCAACAGTGAAAGAGTGTTCCCTTTTCTCTACACCATCTCCAGCATTTATTGTTTATGGACTTTTTGATGATAGCCATTCTGACCGGTGTGAGGTGATGTCTCATTGTGGTTTTGATTTGCATTTCTCTAATAATGAGCAAAAATGTCCCACATGCTCTCTTAATAAAACATTGTTAATTACAATGAATCAGAGGGAAACTTTTGTTTATAAATACATAAACATTTATACATTGTGTTTGAATTTTATTAATAAAACTCATTTTTTTAATTTGCTACTGCTAAGTCACTTCAGTCGTGGCTGACTCTGTGTGACCCCATAGACAGCAGCCCACCAGGCTCCTCATCCCTGGGATTCTCCAGGCAAGAACACTGGGTTGCCATTTCCTTCTCCAACGCGTGAAAGTGAAGTCGCTCAGTCATGTCCGACTCTAAGCAATGCCATGGACTGCAGTCTACCAGGATCCTCCATCCATGGGATTTTCCGGGCAAGAGTACTGGAGTGGGGTGCCATTGCCTTCTTAGTTACAAGGTCATGGTCAAATATGTGTATTGTTACCCTTCTATGTCTATACATTTATAGTGTTTTCTTTTTCATTTTTGTTAGAAATGTTGCATGCATCATATCAATACTATCAATGTCCAATTTTCATCTTTCAAACAGGCCAAATGTGTTTTACTATTCAATATATCAAGGAAAACTGACACATACACATGATTATTTACTTCCATTTAGTAGTGTCGTGGTAATAAAAAATATGTGGTTTAGTTAAATGACATTTTTTTTTCAACTTTGAATCTCTAATACAATTTTACTGCAATAATAGTGAAAAGGAATTATGTTTTCAAAAGATCGGAGTAAAAGATTTATACCAATACAATGATTTTCAATAGTTCAGTACTCACACAAAGAGAATCTTTGTCTGAAATCTAGAGGGAAGGTGTTATAATCCAAATATGTCCCTAGAATGTGTGCAATGGAAATGAAAGTAGAGTCACAGGGAGACTGAGTACAGAGTCTTAAGGAAGAAATGAAAAGCAAGACAGATATAAAGATGAGTAATTGAAGACGAACTGGATAAAATGCCCCTTCATTCTCATCTAGTCTTTTACCCTTAAGTCCACACCATATATCTCATGACTACTTCTAAAACTAGTTTATCAATATTCCTCAGAAAGGTCAACATTTCTATTGTTTGCTGATATCCTAGGGCTCAAAGTCCCTTATTTAGGCTTTTATCTGTCAACACAACCTAAAGTCCAGTCTGCTCAATGTTGCGCATGTAGTGGGCAGTATTGTTTGAGGCACAGGTAGTGGTGATGGTTTAGTCACTAAGTCACGTCTGACTCTTTGTGACCCCATGTTTTGTGGCCCACTGGGCTCCTCGGTCCATCAGATTTCCCAAGCAAGAATGCTGGAGTGGATTGCCATTTCCTCCTCCAGGGGATTTTCCCACTCAGGGTTCAAACCCGGGTCTCCTGCGTTGCAAGCAGATTCTTTACTATGAAGCCACCAGGGAAACCCTGTTTTGGCACAGATACTTCTCCAACTCGGTGAAGAACTGTTGCTCTTGAAATATATGAGTACTGAATTATTTAGACATATACAAGTTAAAAGAAAAAAGAAAGCAACAACAATAACAAAAATATGATCCACATTAAACCACACAGGCAAATAAGTAGTTTGAGATAAATTGATAGGTTTAACTTTCCAGTTGGCATTAGTGGTAAAGAGCTTACCTGCCAAAGCAGGAGATGCAAGAGACATGGGTTCAATCAATGGGTTGGGAAGATCCTCTAGAAAAAGAAATGGCAACCCACTCCAGTATTATTGCCTGGAAAATCCCATAAACAGAGGAGCCTGAAGGGTTACAGTCTGCCAGGGTTACAGTGGGTTGTCATTTCCTTCTCGAGGGGATCTTCCTGACCTAGGGTTTGAACCAACCACTCCTGTGCCTCCTCCATTGGCAAGCAGATTCTTTACCAATGAGCCATCTGGGAAGTCCACCTCCATTTCTGTTGGCCTTTCCTAATTTTTCTCTAATACTTTGTAGCTTTAAAATAGCAGTTTAGCACTTTTTTTGGTTTCATTTAAATCAATGATACTTTTCCAATTGTTAGCTCTTAATATAAATGGAGACAAATGGTTTTGTATATTGCTCAATGACTTTGCTAAATTGACATTAATTTTGAAAGTTTGTAGATTCTTCTGAATTATTTTATTACAAAATCTTTTCATTTATAGTGAAAGGTTAAATATTAATTCTTTATCAGTTTTTTTGCGTGTTTTTCTTCTTACTTTAAAGACATTCAGTATAATTTGAATAGAAACAACAATAATCAACTCTTGTCTCTCTTCATGAACTCAGGGAGATAATGTTCAGTACTTCACAACTAAGTATGTTGCCATAAACTACTCTTCTGCTTATTCTCTTTATTAAATTAAGGATGTGCCACTCCATTCCTACATGTTTGTAATTTCTTTTATAAACAAGTGTTTACTTGTCTGCCTATTGAAATGTATATTTTCTTTCATTTATCTAGTGATTGGATTAATTGCTTTGAATCATTTTTATTATTATTGTACATGTCTGTATTTAACTTAATTTTTAATTATTTTGTTCTGAATGTTTATGATTAGTTTATTGGAGATGCTACCCTGTAATTTTACTTGTTGTTAATGTCCTTTTTCAAGTTTGATTTATGAAGCCTGAATTTTGCCTGGCCTCATAAAATGAGATGGAAACTACTGTCTTTTTATTTATTATCTAGAAGAAATTATACAAAGTTGATAATATTTAGTCCTCAAATATTAGGGAAAATTTACCCTTCTGGGCCTATAAAATTGCCTTTCAGAAGAGTTTTAGATATAGACAAGTTTTTTGAAAGCTATGTAACAATTTAACTTTTCTGTTTATGTGCTAAACAGTTTTTCTGTTTCTGTGCTTTGGTAAGTTGGAATTTTAAGGAATAGTTCTTTTCATTTAAAATGTGGAATTTATTGGATGGAATTGCTTATCAGATATTCCTACCATCTTTTACCATTAGATTCTTTTAATAGACCTTTTATTATTCCTTATGTTTATAGTATGTATTTTCCATTTTTTAATTGAACAAATGTCTGAGAGGTTATTATTTTATTACTTTTTTTTAACAATAGACTTTTTGATTTCTGAGACTTTTTCTTATATGATTACTTTGCTTCATCTTACTTTCTTTCTTCGATTTTAATGCAATTTTATCTTTTTACATTGCTTTTCTACCTATTCTTATTTTTAATACAGTTATCAAAGCTCAAAATGTATTTTTAAATACTCCTTTAGCTACATTTCACTAGTTCAAACTATTTTCTCATTTCCATTGCAAATCCTTCTTTATCCATATATCATTCAATTTTCCAAAAAGTAAATAAATATAAAATAATTACTGGACAGTTTTTGCATTTTGTGCACACACATACACACACACACACTTAAATATAAAGCTGCTGTTTAGGAGTTTGTGGTTTTAAAACAGTCAAAATCATATCCTGGATTAGTTCCACAAAGTAAATGTATATATGTGTTTGTACTTATACTTGCATTATAGGGAAATAGAATTATATGTATATTGAGTAGATGATATAACAGACATCAAAAACACTTTTTCATAGCAATCATTATGAATTTTTCTTAATATTTAATTCACACTAAAAGAAATATTGTGCTTTTTCCTTCATTTAAAAAGTTGTAGAAACAAATATGAGAAACAGTTTTAACATCTTTAAATTTAAAAATGTGTGCAAAAAGGGATTCAAAATGTTGTTTTACCATGGAAAGGAAATGTAGATCATTTCTGATAAACTGAGACAACTATAAGTTGATTTCTCCCACCTTTGTTTTTGGAATATTTAGAGACTAGAACTGATTGACAGGTGTGCAAGTGCATTGAGAAATGCTGTGATCATTGTGGAGTTAGTTTTTGCAACCCAGGAAGTAGGACTATGCAAATACTAGCAGATGGCTATGTAAATGTAAATATAGTTCTTCTACTAAAGTTTGACATAGTGACACATTTAATTAATTCAAAATATATTAATTTTTCCAGAAAATTTATATTAAAAAAACATTTTAGAGTCTTTTCATCCATTTAAGAATTCTTACCTGTTATTTGGGCTGATGGGCATTCTCAGATCTTGGCAAAACATTTTATAGTTGAAAGATTTCAATCTCTGAGAGGATTACGTGGCAGATGGCAATGGAAAGGAACTACTCAACTATCTGAGCATGTTTATGTAGCCATCTGCTGAGTATTCCTTCCCCTGGGCCTCACAGTTTACTTGGAGTCTAGGAATTATGCCTATAGATTCAAAATATTTTAGGATTCAAGTACTAATAGATATATTTATGTACATATTAGATAGTTAGGAAACTATTTTTACTGGTGTGTAGATGGTGCCTAATTTAAATGGTTACATGAGACATTTTATTGACTATTCTAAATAGTTGCATATCCTGGGTTTTGTTTAATCTTTCAATTGAAAAACTTGAACTAGAATCTACCAGTATTAAATCTGAGTCCAGTAAATTTTCCTGCAATATATAAGATTGCATTTGGAAAGTTAATGTTTTATAAATAAATATACTATTAGATGCATATTTTATAGGGAATATATTTAACTAATAAAATGATAAAATGATTTACAAGGAGAAATTAAAGCAATAGCTTGAGAAATAAGCCAAATGCTGTTTCAGAATTTCTTTTTATTTACTGTATTTTTGTTTTTTTCTGTATCTCCCTCACTTATTGAGTTTTTGTGTAAAATACAAATTCAATTGTCAATCACTCACTTGACAAATATTATTTACATTAGAAAATATATATTCAAATATACATATTCTAGGAAATAGAATATCCATAACTGTGTATTTAACTTAATACTAAAATAATACACTAAAATACCGTAACCCTTTAAAAAAGTATACAAGCATTTATCTGTGGTAATTGAGTTAGAGTTCTCTGTCATTGCTATTGTGATTGAGAGTTTTCAAGATATAATTTTGCCTTCTATATGACTGAAAATTTTCTGATATTAGTGAAATAAGATAAAATTATTTCAAACTATAAAAATCATTTTAACAGTTTTATGTCTCAAAGTATCCTATAACTAAAGTAAATAGGGTTTGTGACATATATTTTGAGATAGACATTTTCACTGGTAGTAAGTGTGAAAAAGAAAACATTCACTGAAGAAAAGACTATGTTTTCTGAAAAGTTCAGAATGGTAACCTATACAAATCTCCAGGATTTTGATCAATTGAGATGCCCTGGGAATCAGTCCAGCCTTATTTCTAGGGCACCTGGTGAGTTATTTAAAGTGTCTGAGATGAATTATGGCCTCTAGTGGCTCAGATGGTAAAGAATCTGCCTGCAATACAGGAGACAAGGGTTCGATCCCTGGGTCAGGAAAATGACCTGGAGAAGGGAATGACAACCCAATCCAGGATTCTTTCCTGGAAAAGCCCATGGACAGAGGAGCCTGGTGGACTATAGTCCATGGGGTCAGTTTTCTGAATAAAATGAACACTTAAGATTAATAGTTTATAAGAAAGTTAATTTGTAGAATGTGAAAGTAGCCTGCTCCTCTGTAGACCAGTTTGAGTAATCCCACCTAAGAAAAATTTTTCCTGGATACTTTGTATTAGCAATTATTGATGTACTCAAAGTCTAAGGTTATTTTCTGATGGAGAATCATCTTACTGAAGTTCTTGGAATTCTTTCATGGATTTAATTTCCAGGACATCTCTGAAGACCCAAATCCTCTAGTCTAACCATTTGTGCCAAATAATTAATACTCTTCTGATCTTTGGTAATGAATTAGTTACAGGTACTAGCTTGAGGAATCCATAAGGAATTTATCTTAATATTAAGCTGTCTGATCTCATATGGTAGTGTCACTTGGGGAGGTAAGACTGTTATGCACCATAAGAATAAAAAAAAAGGTAAATATATTACCAAGTAACAAATGTAAATAGTTTGTTTTCATTCCTGCTCTACTTGAAATTCATTAATAAATGTTCTTTCAAACAGAGCAAATTGTCTTATAGTTCATTAAATTATAATATAAGAAAGACATGAAGGTATCATTCTTAATTTGATATCTGGTGTGTTCATTTAGAAAACTATTGTTTTTTAGCAATCCTTGGTTTAGCATATGGGATCAATGTTTTGGAAATGTTTTCTAAGAAATTTATGTTTATCTCATCGTATAGAATCTTCCTGTTTAAATACTGATATAATACATTTTATGCAATATTATGTATAGGCATCTAATCAATTCAAGCTACTTGTTTAGCTATTCCACTAGAAAACTGCAATAGAAAATCAGCAATATTTAATCTTCATTTCCATGAAAATAAATGTAAATATTTGAATATACATTTTAAAGGGGCCATTTCAGAGATGAATACATGTAAGCATATGTTTGTTAGCTGCTCAGTCGTGTTAAACTCTTTGCGACCTCACGGACTGTAGCCCACGAGGCTCCTCTGTCCATGGAATTCTCCAGGCAAGAATACTGGAGTGTGTAAACATTCCCTCCTCCAGGGCATCTTCCCAACCCAGGGATCCAACCTGGGTTTCCTGTATTGTAGGCAGATTCTTTACTGGGCTTCTCACATGTAAATATATACACGTTTAATTTAGAAGATAACATTAAGCCAAAAGAGACGAAGCACGTAATATTGTTTCAACTTTTTTTGTTCACTTCTTTACTTTCTTGTTTCTTTTTATTTTACCTCACCTCAGGTTGATTTTTTCCTAAACATTTCCTAAACATTGTAGTCATCTACTCTGAGGTTGACTATATTATGAATATTGTGTATGCTCAGATTATTAATATTGTGTGTTAGTAATTTAATATCATATACAGTTCATTAATATTGATATGCCTTGGTTTCTTGACTACAGTCAAAACTTCTAGAGATGCTCACTAAATGTTTTTCTCTTCACTGTACTTCTAGAAATATAGTATGTGTTCAATAATGTATTTTTGGTTTTTTGTTTGTTTTTATTAAATTTATTTATTTTAATTGGAGGCTAACTACTTTACAGTATTGTATTGGTTTTGCCATACATTGCCTTGAATCCACCATGGATGTACACGTGTTTCCCATCCTGAACCCCCCTCCAAACTCTTTCCCCATCCCATCCCTCTGGGTCATCCCAGTGCACCAGCCCCGAGCACCCTGTCTCATGCATCAAACCTGGATTGGCGATTTGTTTCACATATGATAATATACATGTTTCAATGCCATTCTCCCATATCATCCCACCCTCGCCCTCTCCCACAGAGTCCAAAAGTCTGTTCTATACATCTGTGTCCCTTTTGCTATCTTGCATACAGGGTTATCGTTACCATCTTTCTAAATTCCATATATATGCGTTAGTATACTGTATTGGTGTTTTTCTTTCTGGCTTACTTCACTCTGTGCAATAGGCTCCAGTTTTATCCACTTCATTAGAACTGATTCAAATGAATTCTTTTTAATGGCTTAGTAATATTCCATTGTGTATATGTACCACAGCTTTCTTATCCATTCTTCTGTTAATGGGCATCTAGGTTGCTTCCATGTCCTGGCTATTATAAACACTGCTGTGATGAACGTTGGGGTGCACGTGTCTCTTTCAATTCTGGTTTCCTCGGTGTGTATGCCCAGAAGTGGGATTGCTGGGTCATATGGCAGTTCTATTTCCAGTTTTTTAAGGAATCTCCACACTGTTCTCCATAGTGGCTGTGCTAGTTTGCATTCCCACCAACAGTGTAAGAGGGTTCCCTTTTCTCCACACCCTCTCCAGCATTTATTGCTTGTAGACTTTTGGATAGCAGCCATTCTGACTGGCGTGTAATGGTACCTCATTGTGGTTTTGATTTGCAATAATGTGTTTTTGAATTGAACTGTTTGAGATGGTAGATAATACAAGGTTTCTTCATTAATCATTCCCCAGAAGAATTCAAAAATGTCACAGTCACTTAAGCAATTAAATCAGGGAAGAAAACAATAGCCAGCTTTAACAGTTGGGTCATAATTACAACTAATCTTAGGCAAGAGAATCTTCAAGACTCCAGGTACTCTAAGTATAGCACACTGTTCCAGAGGCATCCATGAACTGAAAAGTTCCTACATCCCTATTCATTCCATTTATTTTCATCAAATATTGAAATTCCAAGGGACCCTATAAGGGTCTCCTCCTTTTTTGATAATTTTTTGGCTAGTCTGAATATATAGTGGTTCCTGGATATAAGAAACAACTGTCTTAATTGAAAGATGACACTCTAAATAGGCAATGATTTGGGAAGGCAAATAAGGCTAAGGAGCTAAATCATGGGGTACCATCAGACATCAGAGGCTACATTTTAAGTTTCTAGGACTCCATTTGAGGAAGCAAAAGAGACCCATGAAGTGAACTAGAAATCCGTTAATTTCCTAAAATCCTAACTCAATATAAAAACAGAAAAATTATTATAGTTTGTTGTAGAATTCTTAGATAAACAATGTCCGACAGTTTGCTATTTAACCTGAAATACAAAGTGTTGTGTAGTCAGTCATTTTTATACTTATGCTTTCAACCCAAAGTGTATATTGAAGAAGGAAAGACATGTTAATTATCTTAAATGATGGTTCTCTGAATAAATTGCTTGCATATTCATGAATTTCATGTATTGTCTTTCTGTGTTATTCTTCTAAAATTTATACATGATTATGTGCCGCCTCAGTGATGATTTAAAAAGCAGAGCTATTTATAATTCTATATGTGAATTTCACTACTATAGATTGCCCATTTATGGAAATCTCTTTTCAGAGATAATTAAACTTAACTTTGATAGTTGACATTTTCATTTCCAAGAGGATATAACCTTTATCCTTTATGCTAAGGCAGGTTGAAGGTGATATATATATGACAGCCCTATTCCTTATCTTAGATGAAATAGAAAACTACAGGTTCAATTTCAAGGTGACTATGAATTAAGAGATATTGCATTCTGTTGGGGAAAAGAGAGATTAAAAAAATATTGAATAAAATATGTGTCCACATAGTCTTATTTATTGAAATTTGACCCGTGCTAACAAAGAACTTTATTAAGTACAAATTGGAAACAATTTTAGCTACAGATGAACTAAAATTTATATTTTTAAAACATTTTAATAACAACAGGGTAAATCAACCAGGTTTGAGAAGCTTCTCTTTAGGAAAAGTAAAGACAGAATTAAATTATAAAATTATACATAACTATGAATATGTAAAATGAAATGATATGGTAAATTACAAATGGTAAGATTATAAATTTCACAAGCTCATAAAACCCAAAATTTAAGATATAGGGATTATTTAATAGCTTTCTACATCTCTAAAATCCTTTTTTTTTAAATTTTGACTAAATATTATTAGATATTATATTATCTATAGAGAAAAGAAACATGTCATTTATATTTTCCTCTAGCATGGTATATCAAAATGCTTTCATTAGTAGTAATTTAGAAAAGTATTTTTCATGCTCCCTACACATTATTAATAATTTAGTGCAAATTGTTAAGGCTTATGCAGATTTGGAAAAATTCCATAAAGTTTCTTTCATACATAGACTGCAATATTTGGGAAAACAAAATTCTGTTTTCTGTTTTCTGACTCCTATTTCAGATCTCACCTATCTTTGACAACCTACATTCCTTGTTTCCTGGGTAGTGATATCTTCCTATTTTATGTTTTACTGAGAGAGAAAGGATTAATTTGTCTAAAATTCATCCTCTGCAGGCTAGACTCTATGGAAAGGAAAAAGACATTTAAGCAACAAGGAATCTACACATGAATGTTGATACCTCCACTGTACAGTTTATCTCTGATTTTGCCAGGAGATAAGGAGATGTGGCAGATTCTACCACTGCCTTGTCAGAATATCTGTGGAGCACCAACCCCTGATTACAACGTAGGACTGAGTAGACCATATACTGAGCAGACAGGATGGGGGAAAACCAAGTATCTATCAGGCCATTTACTCTTGCATTCTTACCCATGTTCTCAACAGCAAGAAAGACCAAGGCTTCCCAGTCATGCCACTTAAGAAGCATAAATCTCAATGTTTGAGATCACTCTCCCAGAGTCCTATTTTGATTTGTCAGGTTGTAATCGTCAAGAGTGGGTCAACAGTTACTGATCCGGAGTCCATAAATTTTCTCCAATGAATGCTACTCCAGATGGCCAAGTGTATCTGCTACTTGGCCATCTGTTTTAATTGGATCTGGAGGTTCAGACGGTAAAGACTCTGCCTGCAATGTGGAAGACCAGGGTTTGATCTCTGGGTCAGAGAGATCCATTAGAAAAAGAAATAGCAACCCACTCAAGTATTCTTGCCTTGAGAATTCCATGGACAGAGGAGCTTGGCAGGTTACAGTTCAAGGGGTCACCAAGAGTCAGACATGGCTGGGCAACTAACACTGTCACTATCTCTATCTATTATTTCTGCATTGTTTTTGATGGACTTGGAAAGGGGAAAGAATCTTCAAAGTTAGCAGTAAATAGCAGTTTTACATAAGTAAATGCTCTTTTAAAATAAACAACACACCATTTTTATAGAAAATATAATATGAAATAATTGTCGTACTGACATATGAATGAATTGCTTCAACCAGAGAAGCCATTTATTCATCCAAATATTATTATTTCCAGGGTCCCATAATACACAGTAATTATCAACAAATTTCTTGAATTTTGAAGAATACAGAAAATAAGACAAACATTATATAATACGTATTGATATGAAGGTAAATGAAGCAGGATAAGGAGATAGAGGAGGGCAGAAGAGATAATGGAGTTTATATGAACTTACAGTGATACTGAAGTCTCATATGTTGGAATGAACAGTCAAACAGTAAACAAAAAATTTACAATTCTGATCAAAGTTGCTAGTTTTTCTGCCAGAAACATTAGAGTGTCTCATGAGGTAAACTTTTAGCTTCCTAAATTTGTGCTTTTATTTTTCACATGCCTCTGTTTTATTTTTTATTGAGATAGAATTGACAAATTACATTAGTTTCAGTTGTAAAATATTTAGTTATCAGTAGTCTAATAGTTAATAAGAAGTTTTGTTAGCATCTACTGATTAACATATTTTAAAATGTTTGGTCTAATTTGTTTTTAATTTTATATTGAGACCAGCAGCTTTAGAAGATAGAAATATATTTTGAGAAAATAATAATTCATATATAATTTTAAATATCTGTGAAGAAGCAGTGGAAATATCAGAATATTTTTGAAAGGTAGTTTGAAGTCTGTAATAGAAGAGTTCTATTATTTGGTCTTTTTCTATTTTATCCCAAAGTGGTTTAATGCATTCAAATAGTTTCTGCATACTCTTATGTCTTTCTCACATCATTAGTCTAGAGCTACTGCTGAGAAGTAGCATTACGATATCAGCTTCCACTGAGAGGCTATTTACACCACTGGAAATTATGGAAATTTGGAAGTAGTGACAGGTGTTTCTAAAAACTCTTCTGAATTATCATGTTTACACGCTTGGTGATATTGCTCAAAACCAGTGCCTTTAGTTTTAATAATATGTTGAGAACAGCATTTATTAGTTTATCAAGCCCATAGTATCAATTAAAATATAATCAATTAAATGTCAACATAAGAAAATACTGAGATAAGAGTAGAGGAATAAGTTTTGGAAGAAAATGTGGACAGTGGGTACAGGAGAATGAGTTTCTAACACATTAAAACTTGTAGTTTCAGAAACGAGGTTGGTGAAACTGTGAGGCTGATAATCTGAGAATTCCTATACATTTTTTTAAAAAGCATAACAAAAACTATGCTTTAAATACAAGTAACCAATGATACTGAAAGACTGCTTTTTCTATATATACCTGATATCATAATCATAAAACTTGTACCTATCAGTGGGTGCCATGATACTATTTTAATTGGAAAATGTTCTGTTTACTTCATTTTAGTTTGTTAATCTCAAATCCCTATATATCTATTCTAGAAGAAGAAGAAGGTAAGCACAATAATTATAGCTGAATAAAAGTAATTCTTAGAAACAGCTGTCTATTTATCATCGCAAAGAGAAAATCTCTCACAAGAAATTAATTTGGCCAAAGTGAAGAATATCAATCTATTTAAAGGCCCTTCGGAGGTGACAGAAAGAAGACCACACCCTAATAATTTCTATTGTGACTAGGTAAACAGAATATAAAAAATAAGATCAGAAGATGTAAAGCCCGAACCACTGATATATTTATTACAGTTTACAGCTTACAAACACATCTAAGGTCCTACTTCACTCAGAACTTTAATATTTGATATGTAGTTCAAATGGATGAAGAATTTATAAAAAGCCACAAAAGAGTATAAAAGGCTTAAATGTCACAATCCTCAGAAGTAGGGGTGTTGCTACAAATATTATAATCCTCTGCAATTTGTCATTTTTTAAATTACATCATAAAATGACTAATATGTAGGATGCTTGGCAGAACCTGTAATCAGTAACACTTAGTTGCCCAAATGTGGCATTGAATTAAAATATAAGCCCTCAAGTTTCCTGAGATCATGAGATTTTTTAAATGTGTAAACTGAGTCAGCTTTATCTAGATGCTCTCTACAGAAATCATGCAGCTCAGCTTAGATATTGAACTCAGAAGGGTTGGTCAGATCAGCCTCTATTTTCCCAGATTCATATTCTCCACATTCAGTAAGAAAACATGAATGACCTTGAGAGGGATGGCTGTTCCAAATTTTTAGGATGAAGTCCAGGAATTATTGTAAGGGTTCTTAGGATCTGTTATCAGGTAATATCCTGAGTATTCCTGAGTATAATAATGTCCTGAGTATTCACTTTCAGGACAATGAAGTTGTTAAATTGGTTTTGAAGATTTGAAAATTAATCAGATAAACTTAGACTAGTGGTAGTCTATCTATTTTCCTGTGTTATTTGGTTTTGTTGAGGGAGGTATTGGCTTTTTGACCTCAGCAAACTTTCTTATATTTCATCATATGCTTGTCAGAAAAAATTTGTCAGGTTCTGCAACTGTTTATCTTTCTCTCAGACTGTATTGCAGATACCTCAATTCCCTAAGAGAATATATATTTATTTCTGCTTTGCTATCCATCTTATGTACAAATGCTATATTTCCAGAAGATGCTATGCTGGACATTCTGTGACTTTCACTTAGTATAAAGTGATGTAATACACTGTTCAGAACACTGTCTTTTGCACACTTTGGCAGAAGCATAATTATTGCAATTCCAAGTACATTAGATTTTAATGGAAGAACTTTTCCAAAGTCAACAGCAGCATATTTAAAATAGAATAAGAAAAAAAACTTTAATGCCTGACTACATGAAAAACTTCAGAGTTGTTTTTTTAAGGAAATCTTTAGTTAAACTGAAATTTTTAAGTGTTTATAATTTTAGAAGCCAAAATAGATTGACTAGTCCTACATTTCACAATGAATACCTTAGGGATGTACAGTATTTTATGACTTATCAGATTTTATTTTTACATTTTGACAGTTCTCAGTCCCTTGTTTTTCAGAGTTACAATTAACTCTCATTTGTATCAGCAAGTTTCCTCTCTCGTCAGTCTTGTACTTCACTCTTTGCAAATATCACTATCTATCTAATCATAGAAGCTACAAAGAGATGTGAGAATATCCTTAAACTTTGGGTCTGAAGATATCAGTCAGTTGGTTTATTATTATCCTTTTGTACTAGGAATAGAATAGATGATATGAAGACCTGAGTTAAAATATAGTTTATGGCCATCCATGCTTTCCCCTGAAATTTGTGTGAAAATCTCCCTTCTTGACAGTGGCAGTTAATGTATATAAAGTAAACTGGGACCTGTCCTCTGGGTCACTATATCTAAACTTCTTTTCTTTAAATATATCCAAAGGCCTATAATTAGTATTTGCTGCTTTTGAAAACTCCCTAGCACAAAACAGAAACAAATTTGAAAAATGGTTCCAGTGCTTAGACTGTGATGATAAAGAAGAATTCAAGGACTACCTTCTAAATACAGTTACTTGCTTCCCAAGCACAAGCCTTCATAATAACATCACAAATTTAAATGGCACTCTTTTTTTCCCAAAGAACTCAAGGAATTTTTGCAAAGATTATTGGGAATACTCTTAGTCAGTCTCCTAGCATCTTTATGGGTATGAATTCTCTTATTAATCCTATCCTGCAAATAGCTAAGGTGGATGTAATCTGTTCATAAATAAAGCTCTCTGAGCTTTTAGGAATGTCTGAGGGATAATTATATAAATGGAGACTTTAGAGTTTAGTTTCCCAGAGTCTTGCCCTTACTATACATTCCTTATTTCTTTTTGAAGAATTGCAAAAAGAGCATTACAAAAGCATTTGCAAATAGGATGTTTCTACCACAATGCAACCTTCTTGAGTGCACTGCATTATTCAACCTTATTCAATAAAGTACAATATAATATGAGACTTTGGTGAAACCAGTAACCATGCTAAGAATAGGGGGAAAAAAAATAAGTTCTTCCTTAACCTGTTTGAAAAATAACAATAAAAATTCCAACAGCCTTGAAAGCTAATGTCAGAGCCTGATTTTAAAAAACTAAAAGGCAGCTATTTCATTGCTAAAGAACAATAGCAATTTATCTGTCACCCAGCATTCAATAGACAGAATGGTTGGCTTCTGAACAGTGAGTTATAGATCTTAGAAACATAGTCATAGGAAGTAAAAGGGACCATAAGAGGACTTTGATGTCATTTATCAATGTATGAAGCAGTGACTACTGTCAATTCTACTAAAAAATGTGCAGATTTTCTCAGATACAAGTGTTTCTTTGCAACATTGACATATTTTTATTCACCTCTTTGAAAAAGATGGTAAGTTGTGTAGTGTGATGACGAGTACAGTACACCCATTGCTACCAAATTCCTGTTAATATTTTACAAATAATTTCATGAAATAAAGCAATTTTAAATGGAGGGAAGTAAGCTTAGAATGCAGTGATGCTACCAAGCTAGACCATTCTGACTAGAAATTTTCAAACTAGACACCTCACCTAAGGAAAATACATAATATTTTAATATATTAATTTCAAAATGAGTCTTTTCACACAAAAAAAGTGAAATTGTTTTGCTTTTTCATACCTACCAAAGCAATTCTGACTCATATAACATTTAAGAGAGAATGCAATAAATACAAATGCACACATATTCATGAAGTTGAAATAACTATTTTCTGCAGTTTTCCAAACATAACAGTATGTAGTATCTGAAAAATAATTAAAATACATATCAAATAATTTTAGTTAATTAAACTCAGTTCAAAGACATATATTTTGAATTAAGGCCAGATTTTGAAAAGAGAGAGATAAACATTACACAACACACACATGTACACTCATTTTCATAGGCACACACGTCTAAACACACATAGAAAATTCTTTTGGGACTAAAATAAAAACAAAGACTGACAAAATAATTAGGGCTGCAGATTGAAAGAAATCCATAACATCAACTCCACAAGAGCAGGGACTTTTTTCTGTTCTTTACTGTATATCCAGAATCTAGAACAAGCTCACATTAAGTATATATTTGGTGAATGAAAGAATATGGGTAGAAAGCAGAAGCTATCAAGTATTTCTGTTCTACGAGATGCTGCCTATATATACTGCCTGTGATGGGATAAGTACAATGCATGGTCCATATTACTCATTCTGAGAAATCATAGAGAATACTAAAGTTTTTCAGAAAGAAATAAGAAACACATAGAAATGCAATATCTCAGAAAAAAACTGAAATTTACATCAAGAGCAGTTCTGAAAACCATGGGAAAAGTTTTATTTAAATACACAAACCACAACAACTTTAACCATTTGCAAAACAAAAATAATCAACAAAACTCCAATATTTAATTAAATGAATAATGAATATTTTATTTGTTTTCAAATGAAAGGGCAAGCAAAAAATCTTTTATTTATCAGGATTGTTAATGTCCTCAATACACAAATGATGTTATAGTATTGACGCACATTATTAAGGCATTTTTAAGTTTGCAACTATGTCATTAGATTCAGGATGTTGGTAATACTTTGCTAAATTCATATGGAGGAAAAGTTGATTTTACCATCTTATGTATCATGAGTATATTAATAGTAAAATAAATATGAAATTCTACATAGATTATATAGCAGTAAAAGACTGTCCTTTTGCTTGTTCTTATAAAACATCTTCTTGAATGTTTTCTTCGTAAAAATTCCTACTGGTATGAATTGATTAAAACAAATATTCTAATTTATTTAATCAAAATTTTTTGGGTTTGAGATATCCTGTGTTAACCTAATTAGTGTTTCATAACTTTGTTTCATGTTCTGTCACTCTGACTCCAAGTTTAATCTTAAGGTTTGCTGTAACAATAGCAGACTCAATGCCAGAAAAGACTTGGGAGAGTACTCGCATATTCCTGCTTGTTCTTTTGTGTCTCTGCAATCACCTTGAGAACATACTCAGGCTTGTCTGCTGGAGAGTAAGGTAGAAAATGTCAAAGTCAGTTTGCTCCAGCCGTCCCAGTCAGAGTCAGCTTAGACCCACGGACAGCCAGACATGTGAACAATCACAGCCAAGACTAGCCTAGAAAACTGTCCCACATAACTAGACAATTTATTATGTGCTGTCATCTTATGAGGCCTTGTTTTTGTTGTTCTTATTATTGTTATGTCACTCTATAGTATCAACTGATAATGAATATCAGCTCAGTTCAGTTGCTCAGTCGTGTCCTACTCTGCGACCCCATGGACTGCAGCACGCCAGGCTTCCCTGTTCATCACCAACTCGCGGAGTTTATTCAAACTCATGTCCATTGAGTTGGTGATGCCATCCAACCATCTCTCTCTGTTGACCCTTCTTCCGCCTTCAATCTTTCCTAGCATCAGGGTCTTTTCTAATGAGCCAGTTCTTCTCATCAGGTGGTCAAAGTATCAGTTTCAGCTTCAACATCAGTTCTTCCAATGAATATTGAGGACTGATTTCCTTTAGGATGGACTGGCTGGATCTCCTTGTAGTCCAAGGGACTCTCCAGAGTCTTCTCCAACACCACAGTTCAAAAGCATCAATTATTCAGTATTCAGCTTTCTTTAGAGTCCAACTCTCACATCCATACATGACTACTGGAAAAACCATAGCCTTGACTAGATGAACCTTTATTGGCAAAGTAATGTTTCTGCTTTTTAATAAGCTGTCCAGGTTGGTCATAACTTTTCCTTCAAGGAGCAGGTGTCATTTAATTTCATGGCTATAGTCACCATTTGCAGTGATTTTGGAGGCCCCCAATAGAAAGTCTGTCACTGTTTCCACCGTTTCCCCATTTTTTGCCATGAAGTGATGGGACCGGATGCCATGATCTTAGTTTTCTGAATGTTGAGTTGAATATCATAGTCACCACTGAAAAATTTTGATGCTGAATTTATTTTATTTTCATGCTTCCTTCTTTTGGGAACTTGCTAATCTTATACTATTAAATTATGAATACAGTATTTTTCTAAAGAACTGTGCAATAATGAATTCAAGCTTTAATACCTCTATTAAAGTATCTGAAAAAAACACAGTAGCTATCAGAATTAGTAGTATCCTTTCTGTGTCCTCCTCATGAACCAGAATTTGACCTCATCAGCTATTCTGTTGATATCCCAGATGAATTCTCTGAAGTGTTTTCCCTGTGGGTTTCTCTTTAGTTTGCTCTTGAAGAGTTCTTAGGAATTCATTAGCAAATAATAGAGAAAAACCTGCTTATTTTCACTTGTGGTGCCTGAATTTATCCTGCTAACTCCTAACCACTTAAACTTGAAATTCACTGAGAAAATAAAAAGACATAAATAAAAGCTCCCCCTCCTTTTCCGGGGTTGAATAATATTAAAAAAGTACTGCTAACCCTAGAAGTATGCTAGGTCACTGTATTTTCTTCCCTAAATGTATATTTATCTTTCCGAATTTCATGATTAATGCTATTTTCTAACCTTGAAATTTTGAAAATATGTATGCATTTTTCCTCAAAAAGTCAGGTTCATTGCAGTGGCCTAGTATGTAATATCACTAAATTCTGAAAAAAATTGCAACAAGTTATTAAATGTTACTAGTGCATATATGCTTGGTCTATATATTGGGATGTAAAGGCAACTGAAAACGGGTCACAAAATATGTCCACATCATAGTCTCTTGAACCTATGAGTATTATTTAACATAGAATGAAAAGGACTTTGCAAATATGATTAAGGCAAGAATTTTGAAATAGGGAGAGAGTCTATTAATGATGTCATCACATGGGTCCATTTAGAAGCAATGAAAGAGGATCCAGAGTCAGACGTGAAAGAATGCACTGTCAGAAACAGAGATTGGGTTAATCTACTTTGAGGTGGAAGACAGGGCTACCAACCAAGGAATACAGACAGTGACTAGAAGCTTAAAAAAAAAAAAAAAAAATAGATTCTCTCATTAGACCTTCCAGAAGAAACTAGCTTTGTTGATACCTGGATTTTACCCCCAATGAAATCAACTTAGTACTCTGCTCTCCAAAACAGTAAGAGAATACTTTGTGACATTTTGATTCACTATATTTGTAGTAATTTAATTTGTTACAGTATCAATAAGGAAGTAGTACATGGATCTAGTCAGTTTACAAGTCTATCACCCACTGTTTTAAGGCAGTGTTTAATTTTGTTTATTATTCCTTCAGGCCTTGGTTGCCTCTGCTTCTAACATTCTATGCTGAGTTCACGAATGTTTGGACTTTAAATCCATTCTTTTTTAATCCTTATATTTGTAAACTGATAAATACAATTTAGCATTGCCTCACCTGGCTAAATCACAGGGTAATAACAATTGAGTCTAAACCAAACAATTCTTGAAGCTGCAAATAGTATTGCTGCAGCAGAAACTAGCTGAGTCACCCCCATCATGTCAGCCCTTGGTGGTGGTGGTGTGAGTGTTCAGTTGTGTCCGACTCCCTACGACCCCCTGCCTATAGCCCGCCAGGCTCCTCTGTCCATGGAATTTTCCAGGCAAGAATACTGGAGTGGGTTGCCATTTCCTACTCCAGGGGATCTTCCTGACCTAGGGATCAAACCATCATCTCCTGCATACTCAGCCCTTATTCTTTCTGCCCTTTCAACCAGTCTCCTGTAGGTGATGTTTACGCCTTCTCTTGATTAATTGCACTCTGAAAATGATTGCCCTCTAGTTAAAGTTGTACTATGCACACCTGATGTTTACTTCTCTAAGACAACACTTGCTATCACTCCTTTCCTTTGTGAGCGTTCTTCCTCCCAGGAATAAGGTCACAGAAGGATAACCTAGAGGACCACCAGAACCTTTTTTGGAACTACCTCCAGCCCTAGTGATCTCACTGTTTTTAAGAGGAAAGAAGAATGCTAGGCAACATCAACCCCAGTCCTTATCTACAGTCCTATTTTTCACCCTGAGACCATAAGATCCCATCCTGTTTCCCAGAAAATGGCGGCATTCTTGAGGGCATTAGCCTGTGTAAGAAATCTGCTCTTTTCTCCTCTGCCAGAACTCTGTTTCTGCATTTCTATTTGGCCCTGATGAACGGAAGACTGGTTTTTGGCAACAGTATTACTTAGAATTCTCCTAAGCAGCAGAATAACAGAGCTTAGTTAGCCTCCCTGGGAGCAACCTTGAGGTTTAAGTTTGTTACATATTATAGCAGTAAAAAGATTATTGCTCTAATAGTCATAGTTTTATTTCAATTCTTTTATGTATGAAGAAATTTCCTCCCTGTCCACATTTGCTGTGAATTTGTTATTCCTACACATTTTATGAAGCAACATTTTCTTTTGTCTTGAAGTTACTTTATTCTTTCTTCAAACCACTCCTCTTGATCTCACTATGCTATTATTTAGCAAAGAAGCCTGTGCTCTTCCACAGTGGAAAATATTTTATGCATTTTGACCATTTGACTTCTCACCCTCATCTTTACTAAACCAGAGTTAAAAGTTTTCTGACTGAAATCATAAGCTTCCATTTTCCCACATTTTTTAGAGCCCTTTGTCACAGAAATTTCAAACTTCATTGCTTCTGTTTTTTTGAGCAGAGAAAATTTTGGACAAAAATGTTTATTAAGCAAAAATATGTCCTTACCGCTCTTACAGTTTTCTACTCTACTAAGACACAATTGTTTTCCTTCCTAAAACTTAGATCTACTCTCCTTAACATCTATCCTTGACTTCATTCCAGAATTATCCTTATGTTTTATCCTTATGGTAAAAGGATAAAAATTGCCCTTTTTATCAGCTTTCCAGCAATAAATGAGTTTATATTCTAATAGACTATGCTGTTGGTAGAAAACCAGAGGAGATCTAACAGGAAGTCATTAGAATTTAAAAAGGAATATTCAGTTATAAACTTTTTTCAAATTTGAAATACTAGAACTTCACAAATGATCACATGATAAAGAGGTTATTTTGGGTAAATCAGTCCCCAAACCTTCAATCTCTACAAAAATTCACATAACTGAACTTGATCTTTTTTTGTTAGCCTAAAATAATTTGAGCCCATGGGAATTCTCCAAGAATTAGCTGCATGTATATAGTGAAAAAATATTTTTACCACAAATAATGATTAATTCAAAGTCACTGCATGAAAACGCCTTTAGGTAAAAACAAAATACCGTCCTTTATTTTCTGTGTAGTACAAAACATGCATGCAGGAAGAAATGGCCTACTTACACATTTATTTTATATGTTTTCCCTTGAATTATCTTTTAGTGCTTTGCTAATTTTCTAATTCAATGAATGCAGATAAATTTATCAGAGTGTTTCTAATTTTCTCATTAATTATTCACAAATAAATATTCCAGATAAAGGTTAAAATTAATTAGTAGTTTTGTCACTTTTCATTTTTTAAAAATATTTATTTATTTTTGCCTGCTCTGGGTCTCCATGGCTGCATGTGGGTCTTCTCTATTTGCAGAGGTTGGGGACCACTCTCTAGTTGTGGAGGACAGACTTCTTATTGTAGTGGCTTCTCTTGTTACCGAGCACAGGCCCTGTGGGTTTGCAGGTTTCAGTAGTTGCTGCCTAAAGGCTCAGTAGTTGTGGCACAGAGTTTACGAGCCTCGAGGCATGTGGGATCTTCCATGAATGGGGATCAAGCTGGTGTCCCAGGTGAACTCCCAGGACCACCAGGAAACCAGGGAAGCCCGCCACTTTGCCTCTTTGAAATGCTTTATAATTGCTAACAAGGCATTGCCACCCATTGTTTACCATGAATGCCAGTATCTACACTTTGCAACCTTGCTGATGGAGTAAGGAAACCATTCTTGACCCATTCTATTTCTTAAAAGAAAGATACTATGACTCACAATCTGTTTTTCTGGGGCTTTCCATTTCTTGATACT